>NC_050202.1:38615800-38905800 GCF_013141755.1 Anopheles stephensi
ACTTTTATGACAGTGCCATATATTTCTACCTAGCACAATCATCAAGCGGAAAAGGCAAAAAACCAAGAAAGGTTTCGGTTGCGTCAACACAGCACAAACTTTCTCCTTTCATCCAGCTGGTAGGAATATTTCATTATATGGTACCCTTGCTTGAGCATCCTTTTGCAAGCCTTTCTCCGCAATAAGGAAGCCTTGACGATCTGATGCAGAAAAAAGGCAAGGTTGATTATGTTTGAATGTTTTTTTTTTTTCATGTTCTTCTGGTAACGTCAACCAAGGCTAGTAAAATTTTACAAAGAATTGTTGAAGGTCTTCAATGAAAATAATTTAACCCAATGGAACCCTGGGCTAGGATTGACCTTAACTTGCAGTCAATGTTTTTTTAAATTCCAAATTTACTCAGGATTACAGAAGCAAATTTCTTCTTCTTCTTCCTTGGCACTACAACCTCGAGAGGTCTCAGCCTGCCATTTCTGGCTTTCTGTTACTTGATTTTACCCGTAATAAAGCCCTCCGTACGGGGAGGCGGTCTGGATGGAATTTGAATTCCGGTCCTGCCGTGTGAGGACCGGCACCGTTATCGCCTCGGCCACCGGACCATTCCAAATTTAGGTTTTTGGAAATATTATACACATTGAATAATTGTACACATATTACATCAACTAATACAACATTTTACGATTTCGTTTCTTTCAGGTAACATTAACCCATTGCCAAACATTGCAACGTTGTTCCTAAAGGTGGTAAGCGGATTATTTATAGATATATGATAGATACATAGTAGATTACAGCCACGAACATGACGTATGGGATCAGTGTACGACTTTTTAATTATTTTTTTTTAACGATCACGTAGCTGTTGACAAATGTAAGATAAATCATGGTTTCACCGCTATTGCGTTATATGGCATTCATCATACTACCAACATATTGGAGTAAGTAAGGACCAACAATCAGTGGACATATTGAATGATGGAATAATCAAATGTATTTTACCGACGGATTTCGTACGATAGTAATGCGGTTTCAAACAAAACAAGTTTTATTATTTTCTCTTGCCGCCCATACTTTTATTGCATTAGTGTTCAATAATATATCTACTAGTGTATGCACAATCGATTTATTAAAAAAGAGAGCTCCCTTTTTATGGTCTAGCTAATCTACAGAATAACAGGTTTCACAAAATGTAAACTTTTGTGACGATTCGTATAGCATATTTTTGTCAGTTAGCGTTTCCATCATTCAGTGTATCGTTTAGTGAACGTTAAGTCTCAACCACAATGTTTAACATGTGAAAGAGTGTGCGATTTAATGAAGTACATATTGTAATATACGTGCATTTTTCGCTTCATTGGAATAATGTTAACATTTTCCATTTGATTTGGTTATTTTCTGATAACGCAAAGCCAGCGCTTCGCTCAAACCAGAGAGGATAGAAATTTGATCCCAAGAACGGTCGAGTTGAGCGATACAAATAAAAACAGTAGACGTCTCCTTTCTTCCTGCGCAGTAAGCGAACGATAGTTTTGTCCCTGTTTTTCGTTGACAGGAGCTTGCGTGACAACCATTGGCCTCGTTTACGCTTACTTAGTTAGGAAGGGTGGCAATATGGCTGCTCCAGGCAAAATATTATCACACCCATAAAGGGCGTATTTAATGGTCTATTCATTTTCTAACTACCTGTTTCGCACTACGCTCTCTGAGATCGAAGCTTTGAAGAAACCGGCACTCTCTCTCTCTCGTGCCGTATGCGTGCGCATTGCAAATTCGCAGTAACTCTCTTTTGATTGTTTTGTTTGCCAAGGGAACTCATTTTCACCTTTCCAGAGTTTATTGTTCTTAGCCGCAGAGAACTGGGCACCATTTTGTCCAACTGCCGGTGATTTTTTTCATGTCACCTTGAGCACCACCGTGCATACAAAGGACAAAGGAATACAGCATTATCCGGCTGTTGTTATTCGCTATCATCCTGATGCCAGTTAACAATTTGTTGCAAGAATTGACAGTCTTTCAATTCTGGTTAGGGCATAAACTCATGAATTTGGTAAATATTTTATCAACTTGCGATGAATAAAAGTAAAGTAAAATTGAATTATATAAAACACGATACAGTTACAAAGATAGTATGAATTATAATACCTTTTACGGTATGTAAAATATCTTATTTGAAGTGTAATTATTATATTATGTATGTTTTGTAGCTAGAATAAACGACAAAATCGGAACGACCTTTAGCTATCCGAATAATAACATCTGGATAGCGAAGGGAAAACAATCTGAGCTAAACGTTAATCGATCCTGGGAAATTCGAATAAAAGCAAAACTGTCAGGTTGTAAGTTCAAACTATTAAAAGGCCGGTACCAATATGTGCTTTTCGCAAGTTAGGTTGAAATTCTTTTGATTAGAGATGTTCGATGGCAGAGCCCACCGTGTGCTTTTACGATTCTAGAGCGCCATCTTGTAGTCGAGTTTAGAAACATAGGGAGGCAAAGAATACTGTTCGAACTCGTTATTGCAGGGTTTTTTTTACAATTGTGCATTTACTCATTTAACTTTCCGTACCTTGTTCTACCATTGATTTGAAATTAAAAAAATGTGAAATGCCTAATAAACACTTTGAATAGATACAAGAAAAAATGCTAGTTTTGTGGTAGATACCGTTATTTATCTTTGAGATCAGGTGAAAAAACGTAGAAGATGTTTTTTTTTATTCAAGAAGGTTGGTCTGGCCGTATTGCTAGAAGAAGACGTTTATAACAGAAAGACAAAAAAAAAATCAGTTCCGCCATTACTGTATTAAAAATTACAAACAGCTTTTTCAATTCTAGCAGTAGCTTCTACACTCGACTAAAAGATGGCGCTATTATTGCCACATACGCACAATGGTCGTTTGTCGAACATCGTCGATTCTGCAGAAAATATAGAAACCGTGCAAACTGGTGATTCAAGCACAAGATCAATAATCCTGTCTTTAGCAGATACGAAGGGGAAGACGTATTTTTTGCGATTTCATGTAAAAAACGAATTAAAACAACGGTTTAGCAAGGCAAGCTTATTACGGTTTAATTATTCTTCTGTTTTTTTGTCTAAAGACCTCTTAGGTCATGCCATATATTTCTGGATTACTAGACTTAATGATACCACGTAGTTGGATAGCCAGTCCTCACAATCGAGGAACGGCCCAGATGAGATTTGAACCTCGGTCATGACGTGTGAAGTCCGGCGCCACTGACGCATCTACCACCGGGCCGCCCGGCATAGTAAGCCGGTTTGATTGTTAGAGAGTTTAAAAAACCTTTCTGTAACTGTGGTTTGTACAGTAACACATGAAGTTTTGTTTTACTTTGTAATATGTGTAAGACAATTTATTTAAAACAAATAATTGTTTTTCTAATAAGTGATTCAAGAATTATCAACAAAGGATTATGATATGAATACAATCGGGCCGTACAATGTCAACAAAAAAAGCATTTGACCTAACCGTCCAACACTGATATAAAATTAACATAAAAAAACTCTACGGGCCGAGCACGATGGTTAAGGTGAAAACGGCTTCGGGTTCACACGGCAAGGTCTGGGTTTGAATTGTATCCGGACCGTTCCCCCTTACGGAGGACTTACTATACAACTACGTGGCAACTATGAGAAAGCCTAATAAGCCGGCGTTCTAGCAGGTCGTTAATTAAAGAAAATTTTACCTACAGTTTTGATGTTTCGGGTATTTTTCACTTTATTCATTTTTTTTGGTAATATTTCTTTAAAAGTTTTGTCAAATGTGTGTTCTATGCAGTAGTTGATTGTTTTTTCAACAGCCAATAAAGATGATGCAATAAGTATTTTTTATTTAAAAGGAATACGATCAAACCATTCTTTGAAAAAATGGTTTACATTCACTATATTAAATGCTACGTAACTTGAACCAAGTAAAACCATTAAACAAATGCGGTATTTCAATTTCACATAATAAATTGAATTGTACAAAATTGGAAATGTTTCGAAATATTGTAGCACGTGTTGGTTCGAAGCACCCTTGTTAGTTCCTAGGCCCTAGGCTTTACGGTAGAAATATTCATCCTACAGTGTGTTTAAATATTAATAAAATCCATGTCGGAAACATACCTCAGATTATGGAAATTACCATTTCCTAGCACAGTATCAGGAGCATACACAATATCGTCACCCTTGGTAAACGTCCATCCTGCGTGTTATCAAACATTGTGCGTTATCTGTTCGAAAAGCTGTGCGTACGACATGCTCCGAACCTCGGCAAGCTCTTCGCTTGACGCCATTTTATGTGGCACAGCCTGCGGCAAAAATTCGTTAACTTCTTCTTCCTCGTCGCTTTACAAGTCGAAGGAGTCCTTTATGTAGCGTCGGCGAGGTAAGAAGAATGTGCAACCGAGCACAAAGATAGCAAAGAAACCATTAAGGACATGGTTCGGCGGAGAAAGGAAACTGAAATATTTATCCTCATTAAAAGACTTGGCCCATTTCAAAGATTTATCGCAGCAATTTCCTTGGAGCAAAAATAAACTTTATTATTCAGTACGATGCCAGCCGAGGCATTAGGATGGGGTGGTTCAATTGTGCGAGAATCGAGAAAACCTTTTGGGCCATGGGGAATAAAGATCTGGCTCGTGGACCAACCAGTGTTGCTGACGTTGCTGATGCTTGATCCTGATGCGGGGCCTAGGTGGCATGTGTCTAGGAAAAAACGCGGGCGTGGACTCCATGCTGGGAAGCTGTACGTCCGTGGTGTGCTTGCCGCTGGTGCGCTGGGAACCCATTCCAGTGGGTCGTGGATTTTCCATCACGCTCTTTTTTCTTGGCAGCGAAAACTTCCTTAAGCAAACAATGCGCTGCCATGGCGGGTTTATAACCGTAGATTGTGACTCATTCTTATGTTCTTTTCTTCATTACGAACGTTCCAACTAACAAAAGACGGGTGATACGCGCCAATTTTGTGGGTTGTTTTGTAGTTCCTTTACCTCACACACTCTTTTCTGTGCTGGAAAAGTTTTCTTTCGCATCTCAAATACACAAAAACAATGGTCGGAAAAATATATCCATGGTTTTCTAGGAGACAAAGGAATCAATTGATATTGTTGTTGTAGAGAAAAGAGCTATTAACGAAAAACAAAAGTTTCTGTTGGTTGGTTTATTGTGCATATCAAACGATACAAACATCTTAAAACAACAGTTGTTTGACTCATGGTTTTCAAGCGACAGAAGTATATTTCTAAATTGATTGATAAAATAAAATGAATAAATTGATTGATTGTTGCTTTGTTGTTGAATTCATCAGATATAAATTCATAATGTGCTTACATTTTGACTTGAAAGACATCAATCTTTTTCGCAATCCATTTCAGTAGGTACATATACGTCTTGGAAACATCAATTCAGGTGGAAGTGCACCTAGGGTTACCGAAACGTTTGACTAGATAAATGGGGTTAACCGAGTTTGTGTGCTGGTTCGTACTTTTTACCAGCGTACAGATCGAGACTCTAAGCGCAACAACAGGAAGTCTTTCAGACACGATCCTTCAAATACTGGTGAGGTGATTACATTTGTTGTTGATGACAGATGCCGGGCATGTAGACCACACCGCCAGGCTCCTCCGATGACTCGCAGCTTACTGGTTAGCCTGCAACTCCTGTCATCATCATCATCATCATTATGGAAAAGTGAAGGTTAAAATATTATTTGCTGATGTATCCCAACGATCCCGCTTGAACGTAGCGCAGGATTACAAAACACAGTTTGGTAGAGGGCAGGCTTCAAGAAAGATCAGCATTGGCACCTAATTTAAATTTCTAGCACGCTAGAGATTATTGAGGTGGCTTCTCGTACATTGTTGATAGACAGAATCACCAAACATGAAGTCATTTATTTGGCTTAAACGCATTGCATGCAGAACACGGTTAGATTCGAAAAGTATCGTGTTCGGTTTAAGATTGTTTTCCTGGAATTTGTTTCTGGGGAATATGTTTTTACATCTCTTGAGCAGTATATATTTATATTTTCAGTATTCCAGCTTGACACCGTATTGTCACCTGAGCAGTATATAGTTACATAAAGTTGCGTTAAATTATTTGAGAATTTGGTGAACAATACTTCAGCTGGATTGTGTTAGCTCCATGTCTGTTATCGTAGTACAGGACAATAAGAAAGGTGGTAGATATAGTTATTAGCTATCGCTTATTGTTGAAGTTACCGACTATGGATACCACAGGATAGATCATAGCTCCCTTCTGAATCATTTTACAACTTACAGGATATGAACTATGGACACATGAATTACGATTAAATGTACTCGAGGAATGTAGAAATAGTGGACAAACACCTTCTGAACCAAGACTGAATATTTTTTGTTTCGTTGTTTAGCATGATAATATCAGCAGTCGTCGTTGTATCAAACGTAAGTACCCAACGAACAGCGTATCTTTTTAGAAGTTATTTATATTTAATGTGTTGTGAGCTTTAATTTGAGCTTAAATTCTCTTACACTATGTTAAGTAAAATTACAAAATATGAACCAACGTAAATGCAAAGTCAGATATAGCGGGATGAATCAAATTTCATACGTCGTTTTGCACACCTTTATGGAACAAACGATGCATTTTTTATGTCGCCTTAATGGTCTCGTTGGGATGTTGTGCGTCCCTGCCTTAAACGGGAAGGATGCGTTGCGTGTACCTTTTGCGGTGTGTGATACTGTGTGAATAGGTTCGGGGCACGTATTTTTGATAATATTGCGGTTGTTTTAATTAGAGTGACAGTAAATTAGATACCAGTTAACGAGCACTTAGGCATATGTGCAATGTGTAATGGTTTATGGTTATTGGTTCTATCGGAGGACATGTTAATATGGCAAGAGGGAACGTGAGCACGTAGCACGTAGTATAAACCATACCCAAACCCACATGTATAAAGGTTAAATTGGTTGATTTTACGGCTTAAGACGATGATGTCTCGAATGACTAGTCGTAGTGTGGTGTACCATCTTCAATTACGGACTACTTCAGTACATCGATGATCGCTTCAGAATGTGCGTAAATTAAAAAAATCTTCTGTCTTAAGTAATAATATTTAAATACGATTATACATCATTTTCATATAAAACCCAAAATATTGTTATCTCATATGCGAAATGATAATGAAACTAAGGTAGCTTGGTTAACTATTTTATTTGTGTCATGTATTTAAAACGGGTTTAGGTCTTTAGGACCTCGTTCGCCTCTTTAAAAGTAAAACTGATCCATTTCAGTTTGCAACTGATCCATTTCAGATTTGTAAGCATACAACTTTTGACTTGTTAAACGTATTTTACAGATTTTACCATTCTCAATGCTCCACTCTTTCAATCTACTGTATAGAAAAGATTGGACCGGTCATTCCTGACTTCAATGACTAGATTTTACGTAACTGTAGAAATAGACCGACAATGTCATCACTGAGATTAAATAAAACTACTAAAAAACTGTTCATTCGACTGATATTTATCCATGTGCACACAGTCCCACAAGTAGGTATTTGGAAATATCTTGCACGATGAATGAAAGCTTTGCATTTTAAAATAATCTAATCATAAGAATTATACAAAATCATTCTACACTTATCACAAAACGTTGTCGCCAACAATCTATGAATATAGGGTACAAGTATGAGCAAAACGAAAGATTGCTACTTTCGCATAAACTTCTCCAGAAGTTTAGAATTTTATTTCGAAATTCGAATATAATTCCCCTTTCCTCCATGAAGAATGTAATTATTTTAATGGCGTCTCTGTACGTCGAGTTCCACACGAACGCTGGTCGAGACGGCGAAGCAATACATGACTACGTCAAAACAAGAAGGGGAAGCCTTCTCGTGTTCGTGATGGGACGCATGAGTGGCGCAATGTTGGTGCGGATGATGTTTTGTGGAAAAATTTCAATCCTCATTTCACGCGCAGCAAGCACGTTGGAAGAATAAAGTGAAGCTATAGTGTTATTTTTCCACGCGAAAATCCAACTTCTGGAAGTCACATGCTGCCCCCATTATATAAGGAAAGGATGGAAAGTTGATAACATTTGTGGCAGCCCGCTTCTCTGTGAGCCGAAGAGCGTTGGCTCAAAAATGGCGATGGTAGAAACGCAAAGTCTTGCACGGCTTGCCAGCCGTTCGTGTCGTTATCCTTATTGATCGTCGTCCGTGTCTTAACGCAGGAGGAGTGTTTGAAAAGTTTTTCGCTTTTCCCTAAGGCACCCGATGCCGTAGGATCTTTTCCCATTAAAATGTTTCTTTTTCTTATAAACATAAAAAAGAGATATAGCAGGCTACTAAGGCGATAAATTCTCCGCCTTTCCACAATCGCCTCATTCGTCCCTAGTTACTTCTACATTGTGCAGCCGTTTTTTCTTCATTTGGCTGATCAGCATCGACCACTGTTTTCCCCTGGTGAACCGTTTTCGTAGCTATACAATGGTGTGCCCCAGTAGCACGTGCATTAGAAACGCACGCATTTGCCAGGATATACGCCAACAGCACTACCATCCACAATAGAACACAGCATAAAACCACTGTTCGATGGTTTAGGAAATGTTTCAAATATTACCTAAACTACAAAATGTGTTATTTTAACTGTACTTGAGTTTGTCAAGTGTTTAGTCGTGATACATTAGGCACAGTGTTAACATTATATGTTCGTCTGTAGTGTAAAATCACCTGCACGGAAGCATTTGACGAAGTATGGGAAACTTTGAAACAATCAATTTGTTTGTTTGCTAACTGCATATTGTACTACGAGTGTGTTTGTGTTATTTGGCATTTAAAAACATTCTAACCGTCAATGCAAAGTGGCTAAAGCTTTTAAAGTGTTGTAGCACAAACAATTTGTTCTAAAGAATGGCTCCTGCTTTTTATGCAAGGCCTAATGCTAGTGGCTAAACCTATCGACGCACGTAACCGTTGTATATCTTCATAATGTCCTCATTTTTTCGCTTTCATCCTCCCGTTTGCCACCATCGTTAGGCTTATGTTTTTGTCCTTTCATCGTACTGAGATATTTCATGAGGCTGCCCGAAACATTTTCTGACGATGCGGTGCCTTTTTGGGTGCCCCCTTGAGTGTGCCATGCGAATCGATTGCGATGTTTCAGGTTCAGGCAGGCAAGAAATTGGCTAGAAGAGCACTACGGAAATGGAGACCATTGGTTTCGATTTGGTTCAGGCAGAACGAAGGGAAGTGGAGGCACAATCGTACAAAGTTGGAAGATTTATTAATTTAATGGCCCCCCAAGGTCTACAAGATGGCAAATGCCGAAACCTGCAGATGCGAGTAAAATAAAATTTTCATAAATTCTCACAACAACTTCTTTTGCACGGCTGCGATCGAATTGAGTTGGCGTTACGCTGTTTTCGGCTACGTTAGGACCCTTGCACGAGGTGAACGGAAACGCAAACGCGATGGCTTCATCTTCCAGAGTATGTTAAACCCCGGTGCGTTCACTTCGAGCCAGTTTTGTCAATTCATTCAATGGAGGCCATTTTAGCTTTCCAGCCGTACAGTTTCTTACGGAAAATTCTTTATTCTTGTATCTACCAAGCGACAATTCTTCAGCCTGCCACTGCATGCATTTGTTATTCATTTCTGCTATGTCGAAGCGATGCTCGCCGAGACGGTCTCGATTCGCCGCTAATGCCCGGTATACCCTGCAAGACAGGTCCGATACCATGGGTACGGGTAATGGTACGCATCGCGTAGTTTTTTTCTCTTGCTTTTCTCATCCTTTCATGATTGGTTTACACTGTGTTGGACTGTGACTTTACCATACGCAGTCCTAATATTTATTATTTAATCTGTTTCTTCATTACGCATTTCACTCACGTGCAGCGAAAAATATTTCTTCCATTTTGCATATTTCTGCATTTTTGCATTTCTGCTCAGAAGTTTTACGGAAAAAGCTCATGCACGTTTTGTCTCAGGTCATGGGGTTAATTAACTGATGTTATTATTCTGTTAGGTAGCCCAGAATGGTTGATGACCACGACAATGGAACGCAAAACCCAAAGCTTTCACGAAATAAACGTTTTTTTTTTAAATAGAGGTAGTCGAAGTAAATGAAATAAAAAAAGTTTATACGTGTCTTGCAATTCGGTATATTTTAGAAATGTTTTCAAACAAATTGGTTTAATGTGAAAAATGTGCAGGAATTTCGATCATTTATGCTTATGGTTGGTTTGATTGTTTAACATCTCACATGAGCAAACTTGATTTATTATTGTTTATTGTTTATTCTATCATCATAGATTTAATATGGTTATCCCAAAATTCTTTAAAACTTCACTCACAATTCTTATCGTTGGAAATTACCTTGAACCTGAGAAGGTACCGTTGCACTGTGAAGGTTTGTCTTATGTGTCTGAATTTGTGTCTTGCATACATGAGTTAGTAAGATACTTTGATGCATAAATCAAGTGGTATACAAGGAATCTGATCCCTCTTATCAGAACAAAACTCTTGCGACTGTGGCAGCCGTACCGTTTTGTGTACCGTACTGTACCACACCGTGTCGTGTATTCGTACGCGTATCGCTACCTTACGCTTACTATTAACAATAAGTTCAGCGCCGTATTGTATACACGTATGTGTATAGTTAACTAGCGCGCATCACTAACAAATTGAAACCGAATGTAATACGTCAATTGTTAATAGCTAAACGATAAATCTAATCTTTAACCAAAACTACGAAAACATTTTATGTACACTTTTTTATGTGCTAATGAACTACATCTTTTAGTGTTAGGTTCATTTCATCTACAATCACACTAATAATTAGTTGTAACTTATACTACAGTACTACACACTTATAATTTTACCCTTAAGTTTCATTTGTAATAAATTAAGTTAGTCTTATCTCGCAACTCAATCCGATCGGTCTTGTAATATCGTCTCCGCTCCATACCATAACGAAAGAACGCACTAAACGACTATGTAGGTGTATGTCCAGTAAGTAATACTGTACTAATACAACCAGAACATAACTGCTTTCATGAGTGTGTTAGTAAGGCTTCATATCGTTCTTACCATTCTAGGCGCCTTATATTTGAACTACAATCCCTTCAGCATAGACCAATGACGGCGTATTGTGTATTTTCTTTCAAGGGCTGACTAGCGGATAAATTGACGCGCCGAACTTTTCAGAGGAATAAACAATCAGGCTCATAGCAGGATTCTAAGATCCCTTTTTACCACTTTTTAAAGAGGAAGTCAGATTTCAATAAACCACTTTTGAAATTGATCAATATTTACCATCGGTACCAGATAATACTGTACATCCTATTATGGGTGTCAATAACCGAAGGACAATTTTGCGAGGCATTTTATGAATAAATTTGTACTAAATATGTGAATAGTTATGTAGGCCGCACAATGCTTGACAACTGAACACGCGTACAAAAAAAAACCTTCTGTAGAAAGACTCTTCCACAGAAAGAGAATTAAAAATCATTCAGCACACGTTGAACATCAACAGAACAGTTTTGCTCAAAACCACTACAACCAGAAAATGACCTAATTGATGTACGTGGTTGGTGAACTGCAGTCAAACCAACCCAATATTTAACCTAAGCGAACACACAGTGCTCATAAATGGGCGGGTCAACGAAAAGGATGAGGCTTAAGTGTAGCTTACCTACAATATATTTGTCCTCCTCCATAGGCAGCGGTGACATTTATGATGGTTCATATTTTAATAGCTTTTGCATTTTTTTAGCAACAGGTACAATTCACAAGGTCACAAATATCATTAAAAAATGTTTGGCCGTCAGCTTCTTTGTCGATACGAGCATTTTTTAAGGTGCCTGGAGAGAGTGAACAAAAGAGCACCTACTACAAATCCATAATCATAACTATGATGCATGGTAGAGGTTAACTGTGTTTCAGGTTCTAATAATACTATCCGCTTTTTAAGTGTTGTGACAGAGCAATAATGTTTTCCTGTAACCTTGAGATCGTAGAAAAAAGCGAACCTTAAAAGCTCTCTCAGCTACACTTTTTGACACGCACAAGAAAATTCCGTAAAATTGTACGAAAATTTGGTAATTTGTGTGATCATTGTATGTTCACGAACTCTCAGGGTCAACGCGGTTTGTGCAAGGTGTAATGTGCAAGTGCTCTTCACCTTTTCGATGCAACGTCATCCGTCTTGATTAACAAGACGGAGCAGCAATCAACGACGGATAAGGATATATTGTAATTTCATTGGGTTTCAAGCTTTCAGCTAGCAGTGGTATGAGTTTAGCTCCTATCGGAGTTGTTGAATACTGTACCGAATAACCTGATTATTGAAATTACTATTTAACATAATCAGTCGCAAAAACTTTTCCTAATACTATACTCAGATGTGTGATTGTTCTGATTACATTGAGTTCAATCTTATTCAGCTAAGAATTCCTGGAAGAAGGTATTGAGCTGAAAAATAAGGTATTGGTTCACAGTAACTAAAGTGGTATACATGGCCCATTAAAATGATCGTGAGCTTGCCAGCTCGTAGCCACAACCTTAGATTTATTTTTATGTATATGACTCCATTAAGGTAGTTAATTTCATTCCACACTTTTGGTCCTCGTAAAGCGTCGCTTTTGCCTTTTGAGGACTTGGGCTTCCATATCCTCACTTATAAAAGAAACCCTTCCCCCGTGAACACCCATGATGGTTTAACTCAAGTATCTCTTGGTCGCTTCCTTCGCGAGGAGCGCAACGCATAACGCGCCAGCTTAGGACCAGTTGGTCCGAGTTTGTTTTAAATACGAGGCCCGCGATACACAGCGAAGGAGGATTGGCAAGCCAACCGAATGCAAGATAGATTGTTTATTTATAGCTTCATTAATGATTTCGTTTTCTTTTCTCACAATTCCATAAATATAAGATTAAATGCAATAAATTTAGGACAAGATAGGTTGATTGCGGCCATATTTTAATTTCTCCCAATGTGCCTCAACGGTCGTTTCGATCCGCTATGCAGCATTCTTATGGGACTCATTTGCTCATGAAACGTGGGTGACCACGGAGGTACAGTAGAAACAGCGGGCATGAAGTGCATGAGCAAAGTATAAGAGAGAAGCTGTAGAATGCTAACCAGACTGGAAAATTGGTACGACACAGCCATACTTGACCAGGCTTGCTTTACCAGTACTAATGGTATGTGGCATGCAGCAACGTAAAGCTAAGAACTCTTTAACCAATTAAAAATGATTTTACACCCATTTCCTTGTTGGAAAAGAGGTAGCTCTCGTTACAGCAAATGCAGTCCTTGAAGGAATGCCTCGCAACTCATGAATGGAAAAGATGTTTTCATAAGATTTTTTCTTGTGCCGCCATTCTCGTGGCACAATCTTATTATTTCTCTAGTTTGTATTCCGTAGAGTACACACAGGCCAATTATTTTCGAGCGTATATGAATTTATAGCTACGTGCGTCCAAAGCCATCCATTGCGGCTATTTGAAAACCCACAGTCCAAGCATGAAGTAAAGTCTGCAGCAAATGAACCGTGCAACTTGTCATGACGCATGGCTGCCTCTATTTGGCTTTTTGTGTAAAGACTTTGCTTACCAAACACCATACTATAACATGTAATTGGGTGAAAATAATAGTTGCATGGTTGTTCAGCATTTCACCGTTCAGTTGAATGTGCACATGCATCACTGACAAAATACGGATTTTGACATGGACAAAAGATTATCGCTTTACAAAATGGTGGTGTATAGGTGAAAGCTATCTGCATTATATTGCTCAATTATTCCTCCCAAATGGTAAAGACAATGCTGTTAAAATCTCAGAAATTACATTGACTACGTGTACCATGAATGTTTAACAGGATTTTTCATTCAATCATTAAAAATTCTTTGTGGATGTTAATTTAACACTTTCTATTAAGTAAAACTGGAAGACTTTTTTAGCCCTCGTTTAGATTTCAATAGGAAATATAGCAATACGAACAACCCGTCATTATCATTAAAATGAAAATTGTTCTTTTATTTGATTCTTTCGTTGATATTATTTTTATATAATATTACGATTTACAAGTTGTTTTTTCAGAGAGCGTTTTTACGATTAAATCGTGTTATTTATTAATTTATTCTCTAACGACGGTAAAACGCTTAAGCCGTGTGTGCGTGTGTGGCGTTTTTGTTGTGAGTTTTAAAAGTGTAAATATGATGCGTTAAAAGTTTTGTAATGCAAACTTACGATAGCTGGATAACTGAAGGATAATAAATAAAAATGAAATCGTCTATTCCGTTTAAAATCACAACTGTAATTCTTTTAGGCAGTATATCTCTTGATTTTTTTTATTTTCACGGTACATCAAATAAAACAACAAAATGTAATAGCATAGCAATCCTATCAAAGCAGAGAACCTTACACCGAACAACAAATCCCGTATAACTAATCCGCCGTCGGTATAAAAATCAGTTAATCTAGGCGGTATAGCTTACGTTTGACACTGAGAATTCCCTTTGCATGACTGGTGTTCGTTTCAATAACTTACTAACAATAGTTAATTTGTTGACTTAACATGTACCACATTCTCAGTCAATCAAATTCATGTTTCACCTTCATCAGTTTGAATGCATTATTGTAAAATCGTATATAGCTTAACGAAATTAGAATTAAAATCTTCTAAAAAAAAGAAGCAAAAGCCATTTTTTTCATCCGCAAAACCGCAGAGTTATTATTTTAACACTGACTCCTTTGAATAAATCCAAAGTTGTAAATATTTCAAAAGCTTCGAATAGAGTCTGGTATTTCGAAAGTCAAAAACCATCCTAACCTATCATTTGTGAGGATATTCTAGCTTAACGACTGCCTGAATGAGTTTCATTGTTGAGCCGCCCTTTGCTAATAATCGATTTTGCAAATTATTTCTACGTTTCTTTCGTGAATCTTTAATGCAATGCAGTATAATACATTAACTAGTGTAGTTTGTGATATTAAAATACATTCCATGCAGTACAGCCGCGAGCATGTATTTTTTAATTTATTTGCGTAGCTACCGGTAAATAAGTTATAAACGCACATGTTATATCGATATGCCGATTGAATCTAAAACAAATTACACCTTTTGAACACCACGAAAGAAGATCACACAAGAGGAAAAGTTAAAACAACCAAAAATACATTTATAAAAAAACAGCAAGCAACAACCGATGCATCACATGGAATCCCCCAAAAACTGTTTTCGTACCATTGCTTTAGCCTGCGGCAAATGGCGCAAAATAAGCCATCACCAAATTTTATAGCTAATGGGGGTGCATATTTAACAATAATCGTTAAAATTGAGCCTGTGTTTGATGCGGATGAAGCATCGCTTTACGCAAATTTATAAGTAAGAAAAAATCCTGCAACATCTGCAAACGCATGAAAAACAAGTTCCATAAATACCCTTCAACATAAAAAAAACAATCTTTGCAAAGCTATCTAGTTGCTATAGTGGACAGCTAGTAGCGTTCTTTTCAGAATCATTTAGAAGAATTCGTAGGCATAGCTGAAACAATCAAACAATTTGTGAATGCTAGAGATGCAAACAAGATAAAACAATTGGATTCAGTTCTTAAAAAAACAATCAAACGAGCGAGATGTATCGATGGCTCGCGATATACTATGCACCAATCCATGAATCATAATATGTTAAACCATTTCTCCCGAACCAGTACACAGTATATAAGGAATTTGTGTTTGTTATTGTTAATGCTGATATCGGGCATAACCATTGTGTATGGAAAGTCAGCCCATGCGTGGAGTACATTGAGCTATGCATCTCATTCGGATCGCGAGTCAAACAAGATCATCCAAGAAGGAGTTGCGAGATAAACGTAAACACTAGATGGATGAGAAATGCATTAAAATTGGAATTGGATTTTGTTGGTCGTAAAAATAGATAACACATAAAATATGGTTATTATCTTTTTCAGTCCACTCATTCCAAACAATTGACAGTGCCACGCCACGCAGTGATGCAAATGGGTCGTTTTATCGTGCCACATCGTAGGTGTAAGTTAAATGGATCATTTTTATGTACTGCTTTTCGAGTCGATAGGCAAAACTGTTGGATCAATGTTGCGTGGAGCAGCTTATACATAGTTTTAAGATTAACAAAGAGAGTAGGGTTTGATTTGTTTTGCGTTAGTAAAAGAACATCAAGTTACGCGAAAGTGTCTTCCATATAATAGTTGTACATGTATTTTAATAAAAGTTTCTGTCAGAAGAGTTCATCGCTTTACAACGTTAAAAAAGTCATGCCTATCATTTTTGGCTTACTAGACTTATAGACACAACGCAGCAGGACAGTTCTAACTAAGTCAGTCTAAGTCAGTTCTAACTACGTGGTAACAAACGAGGTTGGATTTGAACCCTGGTACTGCCGAGGGAGGACTGGCAACGCTGTCGTCACAACTACTGGGCCGTCCCATCGCCCCACTTAAGGACGTATTCGATCTTTTATTCATTGGCATTTATAATGAGTTATAATTGACCAAATTTTAATTCAATCGAAGAAATAGGCGATCAAATTAAAATGAATTAATGTGAAAATGCAATAGCAAGTTTAAAAATATGAGGCAGTTTACTGTTCTCAGAATTTTAAAACAGTGTTGACTCACCAACTGTTGGTATTTATACTCCCAGAGAGCTAAACTTTCCGAACAACATGTTTGTTTTACATGAATCTTTGGGCATTAGCGATATGTTGAACTCTCAGGAAACGTGGTCTAATGGTCTAATGACATTTCCCCCACTATATATTCATAATTCTTACCACAATGATCGCACACATTCTGACTTCACAAGAGTTCTGGAGGAAGCGTATTATAGTAGAAAGGCATCGAGAGTCCATTACAGGAGCTATGTTGATGTAAGCGGAAGCGCATCGAGCGAAATCCCGGTAATCTTCCTTTGTGTCTTCGGTCCGGACGGCTCTCTTGCTTATCCATGTCATGAGAGCATCGTTGCAGCATATATCAGTGCCACGTTTCTATCTACAGGTCATTAAATTGTCTCATTATCAGTGTATTATTTTCTCGCTAACAGACAATCCTGAATAGCACTCCGCCTAGCATAAAGGAAGATGGGTACGGTTTTCAAACAAAGCCTGCTCTAACGCAACGCGGGGTGAGAGTTTTGCATCCTTGCTAACATTTCGGCCACTCCTTTGCGAAGGAGCAGAGCCGGACTCGGGCGTCCATTCATTTAGGGTGTCCAGCCTTGGTTCGTTTTTAAGCCGTAGTGGCCACTATGCTGCTGATATGTGTCCGGTGGTGTCCTCATTGGAAATTCGTTCGCAGTGGCCAGGGATTTACGCACAGATTTAATGAAAAGTTATACAAACATATTAATGTCCGTCCCATTAAAAGTGGTAGATTATCAGCATAGATCAAAGCCACCCACCCGTGGATTAAAATGGTTTACCGGACCTTTTGGCTGTGCCTCGGGGGTTTAATGCGCTAGTATGTTCTGAAATGGACGCTGTCACCAGAACCCCTTGTGGAGTAGCACGTACGACATAATACTGTAGAGAGAGAGAGAGAGAGAGAGAGAGAGAGAAAGCTTTACCGTGACGTTGAAACATTGTCATTGCGGAAACGAATCCTATTTAATCGGGCACGAAGAAGTCAACCAGTAAAAATCCTCAATTTTATGGAAAAGCAAGTCTGCAACCCTTGCCTGATCTATTCTTCTCTACCACCGTGCACCTCTGTAGCTCTCTCTCTCTGTTTCCATCGTTTTAGACTCAAATGTGTGCTTTTTTCGATAAATTGTGACATTTTAAAAACCAGCATCCTTTCTCTTACTGCACTTACTCGTTACTCAGATGAGTAACAAGAAGTGATATTAGTCAATAAGTAATGCTTTGAAGTTCGAGGTTTTGAAAGGATTTTTTAATTTTTTATACTATTTATGTGTGATGTTACATTCCTAACTGATTGAATAGGCTTGGTAGATAGAAACACTATAATGATGCACACTAACTCAATGTATGTTTTATTTCTCTATTGCAGGAGCTGTGCTGCTCGGTGATAACTTGAAGTGATGCAGATTTTGATTGAAAATTATTTTAAATTATATGCTGCTGTGATATACATTGAAGGATGCTACCTGTAATAATCTCAAGGTATGTAGTTTTACATCACAACATTTCAAGAAATTTGTGTTACGAGTAAAGACAGCATAAACGCGTTTTCGACCAACAAATGGTTTAATATCAACATCAACATCGTTTGTTCCATCAAGTAACCTCTATAAAGTATTTTACAACTTCTAAACTAACAGTCATGCCTTCGGTGAAGTGTTTGGTTCAATTTTTTTTTTGCTCAATTTTTTGTGTACATCTTGTGGATCTTATAACTATCATCTTTTAATGCTTACACACTCACAAGTTGAGGTCAATCATGTTACTTAGCTGTGGGCTATAGCAACTCAATTTGCTGTGATAAATTGTTCACAATAGATGGAGAAAATAAACACATAATATCCAATCGTAATCGTTTTCGCGCTCAAAGGATGTGCGATCATCGTTGTCAGTATTTTTCATTTGATGTTCATATTAGTTTGACTATAAGTTTCTCATACCAAGGCATTGAATCAGAGAAAAAATGTGCTTTCTACATTGTGTGTGTTTTTTTAAATGATTTTCTGACTGTTTTTTTTATCAGCTAATTTAACATAGTTGAACCATTGGTCTTACATAAATAATGTAACCTGATTTTTTTTATCAGCTAATTTAACATAGTTGAACCATTGGTCTTACATAAATAATGTAATAATAGTAATGTCTTTTTGCCAATATCGATGCAGAGATGCACTCTTAAACTTTAAGATATAAACATTCTGTTTTACTTGTTTCGTATTTTAAATAAAACTTAACAATACATTCACCTGACAGTTATACTTGTTTGTGGGAATCACAATGGAATAAGTATAACTGCACAGTGGTTTTGTACCTGGCTTATGATGATAGAAAAAATATCTTTCAAAAGTTTTTACAGAGAAGTTAGCTCTTCACATTGTTGATCGTTGAGCAGAATTATTTTCGCTTAAGTTACGAGCACACCATACTGTTATTGTAAGATGTTATTTATCTAGAAAAAGTTGTTTACAGCTGTACTTGTTACATATTTACGGAATGTCACCAAGGTGAAATATTTTATGAATGTTTTAAGTTGTTTTCCGGCCTCGTATACCCGGTTTTTCTGACTGTCCTCTGCACCACTGCAGCAATATTCTACGGTATTGTCGTCATACGGCGAACCTGACAATAGCTCACACTTTTGTGATTAACGTTCAAGGACACATGACTGAGACAGCTACCGTCTGAAAATGAACGACACATAACATAAGGAAGGGTTCTCCGTGAGCGGACCGCAGGCACAAAATGAAACTATTCGACAGCTTCCTTTCAGTTAGTTTTGTCGTTTTGTCTTTGCAGTTCTTATCCTTTGACATTTTTTTCAATTTCTTCGGGACGCTTCACTGTGCGTTGTCCTTGAATTTATGGTCATCCTGAATGGTATTTTGTTTTGAGCGGTTTTTTTCTCGAATGATAAAAAACTCAAAAGGCATAAAAAAATCGCAAAAGACTGTGGCAAACAGTTACGGATCAGTCGCAATAAAGATTTATAACCAGCATATCAACATTTTACGTGAAGTCATGGCCTTAAACCTCTCCCAATCTACCTAACGTTGGGATCTTTTTGTTGGAATCATGTGTAGCGTCTTATGGTGCCCCGTGGTCTGAACCTTGGAGCATGTGTAAACTACGATACCTCGAAGGGTTATGGATTCATGCTTTTGGTGTTTTGTGTATTGCATATTGTTGAATTTTTAGCTAGGTTTTTTATATTTGAAGGCCATTTCTCGTTGCATATTTTCGTCATTTCCTTCTCGTATGCCCTTTCTTCCCTGCAGAGAGTGCATAATAATTTTCATACAGCAAGGCAAAACATTGTTTTATTGTGGTATTGTCGTACGTCACACTTTGCATTGCACGGATTCTAACTGCAAACAACTATTTTTGAACGATTGCTCACATTTTTTTAGACAGTTTCGTTACAAGTTTTTGCAGGGACGGGTCTATCGTGCTAACAGTCAACGTACAAGTATCAGTGAAGAAGCGTGTGTCTAAAAATCTTGCTTGTGAGAGTTGTTAAAAGCGAATAAAAACAAAAGCATCAACAAGAGCATGGTTTTGTATTGAACTTGGTGATAGTAGAGTGTTTTAGTGCATTTAATGGAGGTATTACATTAAACTACGTAAGCTGTTCTCCATGAAAGCATGTTTTAGTGCCATAATTTTGTATCAAAGTAATAAAATGAAACATACGAAGCACCGGTAAGTTCAATTTTCGTTCGGTTTTGGTTAAAGTATCTCTATAATAGAGGTACACCCTGTATAATCGCCGAGCATCTCCAGTCAGCATCGATCGCCGATTCCTGATTGCACAATTATTTACAATTTTCTTTTAGCGACAAAGCAAAATAAATGCATCCATTCTTGAAAACGAGACGTGTGTACAGGTCAGCCAACGTATTATGTGCTGGTATCAAAAGCTGATAAGTGTTTCCAAAGATAATGATGCGCAGCTCACCTTAAACGCCACTTATTTTAAACTGTACTATACACGTTTGACTCGGGGGTTTTCGGGCATATTATATGAAGGTAGAACTTACAACTTAGCTGTGAGCGATCCAATACTTTTCAATGGAAGCAATTTACACACCCTGCCCCTACCCATTACGGAACTTTCTAATTCGAATGCAATAAAGATGATGTGGTTGTTATATACACTTGAGGTACTCTTGGTAGCCTGCAAGAAGACGAAGAAAAATAATTCTTTCTGACCCAAGGGATATTGTGTGAAATTGCTCCGCAAGTGCTAGTAACTGATAGTTATAGAGGGCCTTGGTTCACCGCAAACCCGTAGAGCGTTTAGAATGTGAGAGAAAATTAGATTTTTTATTTTATTTGTGTCACATGAATGAAGCGTTGGGGAAGGTATTTCACCGGAAATGGAACATAAATAACGCTGGTGATGTATGTAATCAGACATCCCTTCCAACAAGAATGCATGTGTATGTATATAGAAATTGAAAGCCGACGGCAAAGTGCCTCGTAGTTCTGAGACGTTCGTTCGACGCTCGTAGTTCAGGACTGTATTTTAAAAACCCGAATGAACATCACACGAAGCGTTATTTAATTGAATATACGCCATCTGAATCGTATAGTTAAATCCGCCAGAAACAGCTGGTCATGGCATGTTATTGCCACGAAATCGAAAAATTAGGAATGTAATGATTTGAAACTCATCAAGGAATGGATTGTGCATAAAGAAAGTGTGGCACTTACATGCTAATATAATCAAGTTTGATGTAAAAATCGACTGATGAATCTCTCTTTAGTGATGCGAAGCTATACTCTGTTCAGATCCATTTGAATTGTTGTTGTTTTTCTATTGTATTGCATTATAATCGCCATAAAACAGAAGCTCCCAGATGCGTTATTATGTCTTCGAAACAACACAACAATCATCCGTTAAGCTATCAATGGAAAAATAAACATTCAATCAAAGACAGCATGTATCAATCACAGAGGCGTCGTTACTACAGCAAACAACTCTGAAGATTCTTGGGTTCGCAGTGTACGCTCAAAGACGGGTGCATTTTCGCTGTCGCCTTTTTCATGCTGTGTTGCTTTGCTGCCTTACGTTTGCTTTTATGGTAATTTTAAGGTCAATAAAAGTCAATATAATGGATAATAATATACAATTTCGGGGCTTTTTATTAGCCCTGGGTTAGTTACAATTTTACAAAGACTTTGCGGTCGTTATTTCAATTTGCGGTTTCTTGGCCTCATGTGCTGTCGTATTCATTTTGTCCTGTCTTTGTGTGCTTGTGTGTCTTGATTCTGCTGCAACTTTGTGTGAGCCGTTTTAATCGTGCAATCGTGATGATTAAAGGGTTTGTTTCGTTTCCTTTCGGGTGTGCTTTATTTTCGTGCCATGAATGTGAATGGCGTGATATTTCGGACGACATGCATTTCTCATCGCTACTATTCATTTACTCTGTAGCTGTTTTTTTTTACTATTCATTTACTCTGTAGCTGTTTTTTGCATTGATTGTTCTTAAGTTTCATCTTCAATTATTCTTATCAACTGAATAAACAGCGCTTACGAACTGAATAAACGGCGTTGGTAATATCGGCACTATAACGGCGCACTAGATGTTTTGAATGTAGTTGCAGACTTTGGCAGGAGACCCGAAAAGTGTTGATCCTACAACCTGCAGTGTTGATAGTGTTTGTGACCAAGTATATGGTATAACCCAATTAAATTTTGTTAATGGTTTGATGATTGAATACCAAAATTGAACAATGAATTAAACATTATTTAAAGTTGGTTGTTGGTTATTAAAAATCAATATCATACACTTACAGTAGTTTCATTCTTTCCGTCCTACAAACACAATGTGGAACAGCGCATGCGTGTTGTAAAAAATATGCTCTTCGCTAACATAATCATTCTGAAACACTATACACATACTTTAGGTAGTAAAGTTTAATGTATTGTTTGCTATATAAAAGATGCAAGCAAGTGCAAAAGTTCTTTCTTCCTTTGTACATTTGAATACCAAATGATTTTTTTAATTCACGCAGAATGGCATGTTCATTCTGCACAGCATAAAGAACGGAATGAAAAGTTCTTAATAAGTTATTATAATTCCATTTATAAAAAAAACGCTCTAAATGTATTTGGCATTTGTGTATGTAGAATAGGTATACAATTTGAAGAAAGTTAAAGTATTCAGATAAAATTATAACCTTATTGCATTCAACCTTTACGTAACTCGGATTCGTCTCAAAAGTTGCTTAAACTGTGTTTATCACACATAATTTATGGTTCCGTTCATTAAAGATGATTTTAGCGGTGATTCTATTAAAGTTGGTAAGAACAAAACAAACAGATAAATCTACTTCTTCTCAATGTTAAAGGTGACAAAATCGGCAGAGGGTGCCATTAGAGTTTGAAATAGCATAGTAAATATCCTTTCTTTCTTGTGTCTCCGGCGAACTATCTAATGACAAACAGAAGCACACCCTTTTTCCACTTTGTATACATTTTCAATCCATTACTTTTGCACAACCTATTTACTTTTCTGTGCTCCTCCGCATCGTGTCGGCTTGTAACCCCAAATATTCCATCACTGCTTCGCTCAAAGCTGAACGAGGGGTTTATTTCATTCTTTCCGTAGTTCATTTCACATAATTTATTTTCCGATTGGTTTCTTCACGCAAATAGCGAAACGAATTCGTTATGTAAATACAATCCATTAGATTTGACACAAAGATTTGTTTTACTCCCACAACGTGTGCATAGATAATAATTCAAGTCATGCTGTTTCAAACTGCAGCGCATATCGATGCTTATAAATAAAGATACTTGCAAGCTGGAAACACCGCTGAATTATTTTCTTCACATACTTCAGATTATTTTAGTAAACGCTAATGTTTGTTCGCTAATGTAATGATCATTGAATACATTTTATATTATTATTGCTAAATTTCTTGAAATGAAAAAAAATTGCAAAAAGCGTCTGTTAAAATAAAATCTTATGCAAGAATAATTTGTTAAAAAATGTATTTGTAAAGCATGGATACATACATTGAGCGATAAATTAATAAAGGCTTGTAAATTGGGCCCAAAACATATGACATATTTGGTATGGACGGTTCATGTGGCGCAATCTTTATTGCCATTATCCCCGTCAAACGCACTGTGTTGCTAATTGCTTTGACCAGCAGCTGCTGGCAAAAGTATGTTTTCAAAACTGGAACAATCTCACGTCACATGCGTATCGTTGGAGTGCTGCTACCGATCTTGTGACCAGGAATACTTGAATAATTATAACTCCCCGGGTACGAATGCCCCAAATCTGCTAAACGGTGCCACAATGCAAGACCAGAGCAAAGGTTCCCGAAAGTACCAAGCGTATTTTGAGATTTGATTTATGGTGTTGTGCCAGTCAGCATTTCAGTAGCACAAAGAAGACCGGCCATAACTAAACCACTGGGACAACAGAGCTGAAACCAATTACACAGATTTAAGGCGCTTGTAAGCACTGGGCACCTGTGCGCTTTTTATCATACTTTTTCATCGGCCGCTGGTGGAGCTTTTGCGTAGTGTTTGCGTCTTTGTGCGGCCCTAGATCGTTTTCATTCCATTACTCCACACGACATTGCATCTAAAGTTTTATGCCCAGCTGGGCCGATCAAGCACATTCTCATATTATTTTAATTAATTAGTATTCAATTACCAAATTATTCAACACATTACACACGTAGCAAACGAGACGTGAGGTCATTTTCATTTCCACAAAGACCGAAAAAGTAGCTGCTAATCTGAGGCAACTATTTATTTCCTGGCTATTTGTTAAGGTGTTTGAATGTTAATTACAATTACTTCAAGCAACAACGACGTTCGTTTTATATTAGCATTTAGATTATGTGCTTCGTTCAGTAGATGAAAGAAAAGTCAAACGCCGTAAAACAGCTCTGGTTCAGCCAAAACGCGGAATCTAATGCTCGTTGTGTTTTTCAATGAATGAAATGTAATGAAACAAATTATACTTGCTCGTGAAACGATTGATTGAAATAGAGTAGTCTTAGAATGAATGCCGCGATGACGCCCTCTACAACGGTGATGCGCGCCGTTTTTAAATTGTTCTTCATTTTGAAACAATCAAGCTTACTTACCATTTTCAAAGCTGTATAATGTATTTACGTACAGTCAACATTCACCGGGACTCGAGACCTGAGAGGCCAAACTTATGGTCAAATTGAACCATAAAACTAACATTCGACGGCCAGATTGAAACACGATATGGCCGGACTGTGTGTGACAAATATCACAAGCGTTGCTTCAATACTAAATCTGAAATAAAAAATCTGCTGGTTAGTTTGTCAGCGTTCTTCTTTGTCTTTGAACGCAGCAAGAAAGGATTTCGTTTTCAATATTCCTTCTTCATCGACCCACATAGTTACGGATGCTAGCACACATAAATCATGAAAATGTATCTGGTTTCCTTCGCATGTTTTTAATTCCACTCGCCTTTTTTAATCTGCCCATGGTTGGGCCCTCTTCAGAGCAGCACAAACATGAAAAACAATATTTAAATCTAATACCTCGTCTCCTCTATTCGTCAGCGCTCTCCAGGTACAGCGTCTTTTTCATTCGTTCTGGAAGTTATTTCGTGTGGTGTGTACCTTATAATGAAGTGTGTTTGGACCACGGCACGACATGGCCATAGTCTACGCCCGATGGCTTCCACCAATGTCATGGCGTCGCTGGACGATAACCGCGACGCGGTGAACCTCTTCCAGGAGGACATAAACAAAGCTACAATCCATTACTAGGCAACGGTTTGCCTATCGCACAGGTCATAATTTAACAAGCGGCTCGTAAATCTTGAACCTGCGTCTCACGGTATGCGTTTACGGACAAGACGGAACTGTCGATTTGCTTCATTCAAATCAGACCATTTGACATTATAGCACTGGGCTGGGCTAGCCGGGAAATAAAAGCCAAAATATATCTTTGGTATCTTCTTATTCCAAATGACAATAAATACGTATAATCTCTGTGAACGCCCGTGAAACTATGCCCGTGCGTTAGGTTCACGGAAACAAATTAGAACAAAACGAAAAAGCCGAATAACCGTCCCGGGCAAACGGGATACAAAATTTGAAATTATAATTTTGCTGATAGTTTTGCGCGGCATTTTGGCTGGGACTTACATACCGCGGCCAACTTTCTTTTGGGCGTAAGTTTCCGAAAGCAATTAGAATAGCACGGTGTGTCGTTCAACAGTTCAGTAGATTCAATGCAATGGAATATCTTTTAAAAGTCGATGCAAAAAAATTTTGAGGAGAAAAATTTTACATTTAATAGAAAATGTATGTTAGTGCCTTCTCCTAAAATACCAAACCAGTCATGCTTAATTTCAAAATCAGACTTGATGGGTAATGATTTCAATATGAAACAAATTTTATGTAGTTGAAAACACAACAGCATTAACCTAGCGTTTGTGGCAATGTGAATTAAAATGAATTGCACAGTTGATAGTGGCCAACTAAAATTCCACCATCGAAGATGATTTTATTCAACCCACGTCGGTTTGTAGGAACCTGTCTCAAAATGAATCTTATTTCATTCACTTTTCGTCGCATGGTTCCTGCCAGTGTTTTTAAATTTGCATTTATGTAAAGTGCCACTTCCAGCTTCAACAGTGGACCTGTTGTGTTTTATTCTATTTTTTTCGTTGTTGGAATATTCCTTGCTTTTCAAGCAGAAATGAAAACGGTTGTCAGACATCTATTTGCCGCAATATTAAGTGTCTAGAGTAGCCGTGGAGCTATAGTTACACTTTAATAATATTCATCATTTGTGCTCAAAAAGGAGTGACGATAACGATGTCGACATCATCATTTAACGTAGTGTGCAAAAAGTCTCAAACGTTGATAAAGATTTTTGTCACACCTTGGCAGTATTCAATTTCCGTCGCTTTTCTGCATTTGAGTATCATTCAGTCGGTTTGGTTCATTCTTGCCTTCGCACGGTTAGATGGTATACAAACATCATGATCCAATGTAAAGGAGCACTTCTTCACATGCACACAGTATTTGGAAGCTAAGTTGGGACGTGCTAAAACAAGAAGCTAATTAGTTTTCATTTGCGAGTTATGCGTTTATTCATGCACAAAATAAATCGCAACATTGCTTACACTGAAACTGTCTTCGTCAACTAACGTTTTTGTTTTGCATTTTTCCAATTCTTTATTTTGGTAATATTCCCTTGAATATTTCTTTCTCACGGTCATAGAAGCGCAAGTGCATCGGCAGTGCATACGTTTAATGTTTTGAAGGAAGTTTTCTTAAACCTCAAAATCTGTGCGGCACGCGGTGTCACAGATGGATTTCCCATACTGTATTTTTCCCCAGCGAACGAACAGTAAGGCCAACGAGCGATTGAATGACCCGCCCATTTTCTGTCGGTTTAATAGGCAGCCATGATTGTAAACACTGTAATTTATGCGTTCCACGAAAGCCTGTGCTCTAAAGCGACACGTTCTCTCGTTCTCGGAGAGCGAGAGAGAAAAGCGGTGAGATTGAGAGAAATTCCTGTGCATTAACATTTGCTTAATCGCATCGATAGGCAGCAGCAGAGTGTGCGCAGGAAAGTCTTTCTATTTATAAACTATCTTGTCATGAATGTATTCAAACCCATCGAAACACACGTTGGCTTGTGTGCAAAAGTGAGGCAGCAGCATAGCTTTTATAGCTCCATTTATGTAAGCACAAATGGGACAGTTATAGCGATTTTTATGACGCTACCTATGATAGTGTGCGTGTTGGCTGTGGCTACTTCGTGCTAGAAACGTGTTTGAGGGAGGCTCGTGGCATTGTTATACTCTCACGCTTTTACGGATTTTACGACACTTTTATGCGAGATAGAATGGGACATAAAATCACGGGAAGTTTTCATTTGATAGTGGGATCGTGCAGCTTCCTCTTCGGCTGAACGACCATAGGATCGTCCTACGACTGCGACCGAAACCCATAAAGGTATAGCCAAAGCAGGTGTGCAAAAGAGAGCGTAGATTTGGTTCCACGGCCTTTCGAGCCGCTTGTGCGCATTTCCCACTCGAGCTCGGTTTCTCTTTCGTTCCCCTATGTCATGCTGCCAGCACGACGAAGCGAGTCCCCACGCGTTTTCAGCCCGGACGTAACCGAACCTCGATTACTGAAGAGTGTCTGTTTTATTGAGTGTGAAAGAGTCGAGAATTGCCCATTTGCGCGATAAAAATGATGATCACACACTGCCTTAGACTGCCTCCGACGAACGGAGCTCCGAGCAGCTCACTCGACCTCGTGGGCTTCTTATTTTCCTGCGACGAATGCTTCTTTCCTTCTGCAAGGCGCAAGATTCTGGCAGTGTTTTGCTGCGAGCAACGACTTTGCCGAAGCAACGACCGTAACGAGCGTTAGTGGGATCGAACAAAGGATGAAATAACCTTCCGACGGCATGGAATACACATTCTTCATTCACTGCCATTTCTCTTTGTCCAATTTTATATAATCGAGCGTGGAGGGGTTCTGCCAGCTCACTGTTGAAGCTGTAAATGAATTAGAATGGGAATTTTCTATTTGAGATAAGTTTTATTACAAGTGCTTAAAATAATTAATTTCTGTTTCTGTTAACCCATTTTGCTGTATTGATTACAGTCATGGAGCGTCATGAATTAAATTTAAATGTATCGTGCGTTCCATTATATTAAATTAGGTATTCGTTTTATTTTAAAATGCAATCGAAAGTAACACTTTTTTTAAGCTGTTGGGATTCCATCATTGAGATGTTTGAGAATGGTGTAGGAATGTATTCTTCACATTTGATTCTTTCCTTTTTCATCTAGCATTCAGTTTGTATCAATATTTGACCAACTGATGTTAACGTGACTAATCTAATAATTCCATCTAGGTCTCGAATTCCAAGTCCTTTGTGAAACCATTTGAGACTTGTATCTAGTAAAAAAATTCCTACCTGCAATACGTGTGGCTCTTTACTTCAATGTTAACTTGAATGTTTGTTTGAGTGTTAGGGCTTTGTGATAACCAGTACCTCTGATGGTACAGTACCCTGTTAGATGCTGGGTCATCATTATGGTGTTATAAGAAGGCTGAAGCTGATCGTGCAATTCTGTCGTTCAAAAGCTCAAGTATCTTGGCTGTCTACATTGCTTAAAAATTCGACGCATTTCTCTAACGTCTATGTCACGTAAATGTGCTCCAAAAATAGATACGAATCCAACAACACACGGTTTTCCTATTACTTTCTTCGTCGAGCATATATCCGTGTGTGTAAACGTTACGCGTAAAATACTGTCGGGTGTACTTTCCGAACTTTTCATGAAGTTTAATTTTTCTCGTGCAGCATGACATAAAATGCAATATTTGTATACGTGCCAAATGTCTCTGTACAAACTGGAATGTTTGAAATGAAGAGCACCAGCTTCATCTGTATTATTTATGAGCGATGATATCATGCGTTATTTAAACACGTAGCCTCCTGCTGCCGCAAATTTCAGAATTAGTTCCAGCAGAAATTTAACCTCCCATCTTGGAAGCTGCATATGAAATGGTTGAATACTTAGTGAGTGCAGTAGCAATTGCTTTCACGATGGATGCTTTAAGGCCAGGCGCATGAATCATGTGCCATTTCCAGTCAGTGTTAAATTCATTTTAGACAATCCTCGGAGTTTCTCTGCCCTAATTTAACGTTCTCAGGAAGAATGCGGTCCAAAAACTTTGATAGTCTAGAATTTTATGTAACTTCACAATCCCTCATAAAAAATGCTTACATTTCGTTTCTCTTTCAATCAACTGTCACATATTAAATGAACAAAGTAAACCCAACCATTGAATACAAACAACAGAAATTGAGGACACATAATCGACAAATTCTGCCCGATTGAAATCAATTGGCTCAAATAATTCCATCATGACAAACAACATTAACCTCATAAACACGTCTGCTGCAAAGATCATTCGGTTACTGGGACAACCGGGCAACCATTCCATAATGAGTTGAGTACATGCAATAGAATAACAGAAAGTTTTAACACGTGATTTTTTATTTTGGCAATGTACTATAAACAATTACTGCTTCGATCTGCATGGCAAACATAAAAAGGTGTACGAGTTATGTACAGGTGGGAGAAATATCAGTTGAGCATTCTTATATCATCGGTTATCTGGTGATTTATGGAGTTTTTCGGTCAAACGTATCAGAAAGCAAGCTCAAATTCATATAACGTATTAAAAACAGGGATAACAAAGCATAATAATAGCTGTATCTAACAAACTTGCATCCCGAGCGATCACGAAGCTATCATCTACCCAATCGCTCCGGGCCTACAGCTCGTATAACAAGCTTCTATACAAGGCTTTTATTGCAAGAATGCAGCGCAATTTCTACGCGAACCAAAAGCCTTGTGGAACTTCGTAAATGCAAGGCGGAAGCATTCCAACCGTGGTTTTTGCATATAATATAATGGCGCATCAGCAAATACAGAGGTGTTTGCAGCTGGATTTCGGGCCGTCTATTCCAAAAGCATAACAAATGTAACAACTATCGATCAGACAATCTCTAACACGCAACTAGATGCTATAAATATGGTTTCAACATCAATACGGAAACCGTTAAAGCCGCTATACATAAATTGAAAACATCCTACTGCCCTAGACCAGACGGAATACCATCAGAGATGATAAAAAAATTATCGACACGATTTGCCCGCTACTAGTGCAATTATTCAACCTTTCTTTGAAAGCTGGAGTTGTACCGCGTGTATGGAAATCATCTTGGATGGTTCCTTTGTTAAAAAAAGTGACAACAACTTGACGATAAGCTACCGTGGCATTACCTCTCTGTGCGCTTGTGCGAAGGTTTTGGATCTCGTAATACACGACTCACTCCTAAGAGCTTCAGCCAACCTCATCAGTCATGAACAAAATGGATTCATCCCAAAACGCTCCACTTCTACAAATTTAATACGATTTGTTTGTTTGTTTTAATACGATTTGTATGGATCAGGGCCTGCAGGTGGACTGTGTATATACCGATCTAAAAGCGGCCTTCGACAGCATATCGCATGATATACTCTTGAAGAAGCTCGAAAGACTAGGCCTTCCACAACAAATCCTGCTCTGGCTGCGGTCGTATCAATTTGATTGATCGTATCGGGTTAAGTACGGACAATGTTTGTCAAGTCGTTTCACTAGCAGCTCTGGGTTCCCACACTAGGATCGCTGCTCTTCCTGTTGTATGTGAATAATGTTTGTGAAGTTCTTCCTGACAACCGTTTTGTGATATATGCCGATGACCTGAAACTATTCATGCCTGTGAAAACTATTGACGACTGTAGAACGTTAAAAAGAGCTGTACTGTCCTTTACACGCTCTTCCTGACAAGTGAAATACGATTACATTATTAATGGACAAGTCTTGACTAGAACGGACCAAAAACGCGATGTAGGAGTATTATTAGACTCTAAGTTTACTTTTATGCCTTACAAGGAACAAATAATCGGACGCGGAAACAAAGCATTAGGACTAATTTTTAAGATAACGAAAGACTTTGACGATCTCATGTGCATTAAAATTTTATACTGCAGTTTAGTCAGACCCATTTTAGAGTACAGTTCGGTCGTTTGGTGGCCTTATACGGAGACAAGGGTAAATAGAATAGAAAAGCTGCAAAAAAAATTGCCCGGTCTCGCGATGGCGAAGTTAAATTGGAGAGACCTAGCTAATTTACCTCCTAATGACCAGCGCCTTCTATTGTTAGGATTAAAAACACAAGAAAAACGGCGAAACAATGCACAAGCGTCATTTATAGCAGGCTTATTATAAGGGATAATTGATGCACCATCACTCCTTGACAAAATTAGTTTTTCCGTCCCCCGCTTGACATCACGACATCACAGAATGCTACACGAAACTAGAAATAACACGCGATACGGCGCAAACGGACCTTTGAGCAGAATGACGCGTCGATTCAACGATTTTTCAAACCACTATGATTTCACGATGAAAAATAATAATAAAAATAAATAAAATAAAATAAAAATAAGTATTTAAAATTAATTATAAAATGGAAAATTGATAATTTGTAAATTTTGTAACGTTCTCGTTAAGCCCGCTTCGCGGACGGGTAATAAATTTAATAATAATAATAATAATAATAAAATAGTAATAATTATTCAATTTCCTAATAAGATCCAGAGAAATGTTCTGCTTTTGAAATTGACTGTGCATTCTATATAGAAGAAATAATCAGATGCTAGATAATTTTATGAAATGATCATATCAACTTCTTTGAGAAAATACAAGCGAGAGGCGTTGGCCTGCCATTTCTTTCTTCCGTGACTGTATTTACACTTAGCTGAAAAGACATCCTTGTGTACAGGGTGACAGGTGTACTAACAGTAATGAAGTTGAAAACATTAAGCTTACAATAGAATATATGCCATTTTATTCGAATACTGTGCTGTAAGTAACGACGTTAGTAATCGCAACGTTAGTAGCGAGGTATGCAATCATCGATCAGAAAAAAGTACGTTAATGTTATGTATATTTAACACACGGTCAAAATTGTACGTAACTAGCTAAGACAATATAATTTTTAACTGCAATAAGGACAATAGCATGTCAATGCGGCGTCAAGCCGTTTGACTAGAAATATAAATAAATAAATAAGGACTATAGCATATCAGCTTAGCAATAATACGAGCAGTTCTATTTATAATATTGTAAGTGTAATACAGTGTTTGTAAAGCACAGTAAGGAACGTAAAATAATATTGTGGATGAATTGGAAAACAATAGCCCTAATCCAGTGGCGGGTTTAATGGTACGTGGGCTAAGCAGTCGTAAGGGCCTCGAGCAAGCAAGGGACCCCGAACACATAAAAAAACCTCAGCTGGATCGACGTTATAGGCGATGCGGATCAATCCCATTTTAGCTCCTAAACACAACGAAAGTTAAAGGCCGTTAACAAATTGAATCTGCTGACGAGAGACCAAATGGAGACATTCTAAGAAGCAACATTCTGGCTTCTAAGAAGCAAACTTAACCACTGATTTGATTATATATCCAATCATGTAGCAATACTCTCATACGTGATACACATATTCTTCTTCTACTTCGATTAAAGTACCTGTCATGGCAGTCAAATAAAGGACTTTTCCGGCTTTTTGTGTTAACAATCTACTAGGACCGGCTATCTAAGGTTTACTAGACTCATTGATACCACGCAAAAGGATCGTTAGATGGACCGGCCGGAAGGGATTTGACACTCAGTTCTGCCATCGCTGCTATCGCCTCTGTAACCGGTTCGCTACATCTGGTACTATAAAGAGTATTTATAGCCACAGGACTCACAAAAACCTTTGAGACATGAACTTTATTGAAGAATGGCGAAACTTAGTCGAATTCGAGAAGTAGATATCCAGAAGAATTGTTGTCCCCTTATGCATGGGGACAATGGACAATGGAGGACCCACCATAGTCTATTCAGCGAGCAGTAGGCTCGCCAGACTCTAGTCATGGCTGGTCATGTCATGACAAAGGCATTGGGTGACCCTGACCGTGAAGACTTTTAGGCCGTCAACATGGCAAAACTTGGGCCGACATAGGCGGCATGGTAAGTCGAAATTGAGATGAAATGGTGAATCGACGACTTTCACAGGAGGACAACATCGCAAAGTGATAATACTTATGTATACAACGTCGTTGTATCGTTAATTCTTGCTGTGGACCAAATATGGCACGAGTGGGATTTGATACTGATAGGTACAACCCATTAACAGTAGCCGCTAGAGCTGAAGAATTTGCAGATCCATCTTTCTGCAAAATCTTTAAACATTTTAGTAGCATAATGGGCCGAGAAGGTACCGGTACAGTTCTTTACGCGGCAGGAACGTGTATTGAATCCCGTCTGGACAGTCTTCCTGTGCGAAGGTAAGTTCACGGGAAAACTAAGCCAACGACGTACTAGGTCATGCCGGTCATCTAATGGCTTACTAGACTTGCTGATACCACGTAGTTGACTAGACAGTCCTCACTAAGGGAGAACGATCGTCTCTACCAGACTGCCCCTGAGGGCCCGGACTTGTAGAATCAAATTAGAAGAAGAAATTATGAGTTAGACATTTGAAGAATTCCAATATTTATATACACATCCAATATATGTACATATGTATTAGAACTCGAATTGTCTTCATGAAGAATGATCCGAGCAGCATATTGTTTTTTTGAGTTTACTAAACTCTTTTGTCTAACAAAAGGTTGTAAACAATTCAGAAATAATCGTTTTACGTTGCTCATGAGCAAGAGTTGCCACATGAACAGTTTTTTAACATGCGCATTTTAATTCCCTGTTCATACTTTGTTGACGCATATATAGTATGCCTTCGATTTACTTTGCGGATGAATTACGTATAGATTAAACATTCGTCTCTTATTGTTATTGGCAGGGAATATCATAAGACAATTCTATGTAATTCGTTCCAGAAGATCTTTTGTTAGAGCGATATTTTTAATGCAATCAACGATCTTGGATGACCTTCACGACATTCATCGGTGAGCGAACAAAGACCAAGTTTTGAATTCCGAATACCATCGATTCAAAGAACGGTTGATAGAATTAAACTTATTGAATGTTTGGTTTTGCTCCAAGTTTTACGCTTGAAATTTTGGAAAATATTCACCTGAAAATGTTGAGGCGTATATCTCAATTTTTCTTAAATGTGTTTGTGTGATGTGTTTCTTAAAAAATAAAGGTTCTTGTTCTTTGGCATTACAACCTTTATTTCGTTTCGGTTTCGGTGTGCTATTTCTGGTTTTCTGTGACTTTATTTCACCCTTAGCTGGATAGTCAGTCCTGCGTACAAGGAGGCGAACTTGCCGGGCATTTGAACCTCGGTTCTACCTGCAGTGTGAGGGCCGTCGCCGATATCGCCCCGAAAAGTTAAACAATACCTTACAGAAAAGCATTAATAAAATATTTATCAAACAGCAGCATTTATGATTTATTTACATCTTCTTCATGGCTCATTGGTGAGCCATTCATGTCTTCATGGCTCATTGGTCTGTAAGCCCATGTCGACCATATCATATCAAACTAGGCTTATTCAAACTACGTAACCGGATAGCTAGGTCCAAGTGAGATTCGACACCGGGTGTTGCCGTATGAAAGAGTAGCTCCACTTACCACTGGATTACCCGTTTTCTATTTGCATTTCGAGCCGTGTTCTAACTGCGATTAATTGAATTGACGAGTTTTCTCCTTTAATCATATAATACAGTTAAAAGTTAGAGTTGAAATTCAAACTAAAACAATCGCACAGCTTACTGGTCTAGTGGCAGCGTTCGTAGAATCACAATTATTCCAGGTCGTTTCAATGATTGTCGTACTGGCTATGCATCCGTTACTAGATGAGATTAGTAAAGTGTAAACATAAGTTTTTCGTCCTTATCCCTGAGGATTATATTTATAAAGTAGCATAGTAGTATATAGTAGTTTATAGTTGTTTTGTATAGTTCTCATCGTTATGGTTCGAACCACCGGTACGGTCCAAACGATATTCTAAATGCTCACTAATGAATCTTGTCAGCAATGTAATAAACAACATTAACGTTACTCTGTGTTCAGACGAGCACCGTCTGACGAGGTCCGGCCGAGTGTACGATGACATCTGAAACCGTTCGCATTCATAGGTAAACATGTACTGAAATTGTTGGATGCAAAGAACCGTCTTGATTACAAATTCTGGAAGAAAAAAAACACGTTGACAGTTATTTACATGATTTTTGATAAAAACAAATGTTAATTTTTAAAACTGATTTACACAAATTATCAACGTACATTGAATTTATTTAAATTCCATTGAACTACTTGTAAAGCAATGCTAAATGAGAGTATTTTGTGTTTGAGGTGTTCAGACGAGACCGCCAAGCATACATTCAAAATCCATATAAAACATCCTGTTGTCCTCGTACGCCGTACGCGCGTATGGTCAAACGATGCTCATCTAAACACAGAGTAATACTGCTTTTAAAAGTTGTGTATATATGTTTTTTTTAATGCTTAAATGTCTTAAATTTGTTCCTTAAAAAAACATTTCATTTTCCCGACTCGTCACGGAGACTACTGAGGTGCACTATATTTTGGAGAGTCTAATAAAGAAAATCATTATCAATCTTGAAAATTTCAATATTTGAAACATAAATTATATTAGGAACGTGTGCAATATTTTATTCAATCATTCCAACTAATTTTTTGATCATTTTACTGTTTAAATTTTAAAGATCTATTAAAGATAGTCATTCTATAGTCAAGCCCAACAGTGACATACAGTTCCTTAGACCAGAGTAATGGACATTTATTTTACAGTTACTTATTTGATGTACAAATTGTTCTACAGATCTTATTCTTCTTCCTTGACACTACAGCCTCTAATGGTCTCGGCCTGCCACTATTGGCTTTCTGTGACTTGATTAGACCCGTAGTAAAGTAGTCAGCTTTGCATACGGAGAGGCGGTCTGGATGAGATTTGAACCCCGGTCCTGCCGTGTGAGACCGGCGCAGCTGCTACCTCGACAATCGGACCGCTCCAAGGTACTTTACAGATACCAGAATAAATTATAGTTTACTGCGCTTATCAAAAAGATTTGAGAAAAAAATTACCGTTGAAACGAAAAAAAACTTCCACTCAATCCGCAACATGCTAATGTCGATCAATGTTGCTGCAATCGGGATCAGAAGAAATGGGAAAATAAAAAGAGGTATTAGTTTTCCGTTTTCTTCAACACCACTTAATGTCTCAATTGTTACGTTTGGAGTACCTAAAACCAACACAAACCGTTCGATTGCAAAGTTTCGATGGGAAAATTAAGGTACGGAGCATTAACACCACAGTCGTGCACTGCACAAACACTATACATAACGGCCACGACGAATCCATGACAGTGGAAAGAGAGGAAGAGAACACTGATGGCCAGCCGCCATCGTTACTAGACGCAAGACGCACATGGGTGGGACAGCATGCATGCGATCCGTAATTCCCTAAGTCGACCCTATTTTCTCCGTCCGAAAGCGTTGCTTCATTTGCTAGGGTTAATAAATCATCAGGCTCATGCAAGGAAGGCGAGGGACGGCCATGATGGTTCCCGAAATGCTCACCAAGCTTGCCTCGAGAAACTCCATTACAGCCTGGTGACGTAAAGCAGAGTGTACGAGAGTACATTTACCCGTTCTAAATGCCGAAGATAAAAGGGAATATCAGAAGAATACGATTTGGATAATAATCAACCGCTGTCTTCAGGAGGTAGAAAAATACACAAAGGTGCTGGGTCATAATGTTCCTCAAGCCAATTTATGGTTTAAGGATGAAAGAAAGACATTTAATTGATTTATTCGATGCTTTTCTGTACTCTCCGGTCCCACCTTTTTTCTGATTCTTACTTTATAAATACTCACCGTTGCCGGATGCCGAAGCTGACAGCAAATTAAGAATCTTTAGGACAGTATTTTACCGTACATTTCTGCTACGGTTTGATGTTGTTTTGTATTTCTTTTTATGGTTTGGTTTCTATATATTTTACAAACTGGATTCATATCGTGTTTAAAGTTGTTTTATTGCATTATTTTGTAGGTTAAATCAAGTTATGATTTGGTGCGTGGTGTTGCAGTATTTGTTTTCCAGTGTTTAAGTGTCTCGTGAGATATTGTGCTGTCGAATGTACATGGAAAATTGTGTAAGGATTGTGTTGGGTGTGTTTTTTCATAAATCTTGTCTTGTTATATACTATGCGTTTATGTGCCTGTGATCTCAGCTCAAGTAATGTTAAATGTGATATCCCAGTCTGTCTACATGCAAAGTTTCAATTGAAAATCATGTAAGTATATCTTAGTGTGCTAGTGTTCATTTATTTTATAATACAAACTGTAACTCATATGGTTCTGAACTGAACATTACAAATATGTATTTGTTCATACATAGAACTAGCCTTACATGCTATAAATAACAAACATTGCATTAAAGCGTTGAAGTCGTTCTTATTTATTATTTATTTATTTATTTATTTATAACGTATAGTCTACCTGCTAGCTACACATACACATCTCAAGAGTCGTTTTGTGTTTAATTAGTGTTTTTTGATGGCTTTTGCTACGAATGTTTTGTTTTTGTAAAAGTTCCATTGTAACTTAGATTTTCAAAGTTGACGCTTATTTTCTCCATATCGTCGTTGGTATTCTTGTTTCAACAGAACAGAACAGAACAGAAATTAACAAAAGTTGAACGAAAAAATTATCAAGGCATTTCCTCCCTGTAATTTTGTCGAATCCCGGGCATGCTCGGTTAAAAATTTTGAGCTTATATAAAATATTTAAAAAGCGAAACAACTCATGTGTTCCAGCCACGTTTTTTCTGTCATTTTATGGCATTAGCTTCATTCATTCATATGTAGATGTCTCTAGCGTGCACATTCTCTCAGAACCGATAAATGTGTGAGCAAGTGCGAAGCAAAACCGTTCGAGCCGAACGGACGTTCTGCTCACAGGGATTATGTTGGGCTTATGGATGAATTTGTATATGTGTACGTGTGCGTGTATGTATGTATGCGTAGCCCCGTTCTGGCCTATTGCATGCATTGCAATGGGCGCTCGACAGCAATATCGCTCTACGGTTGGTTTGTGTCAACACTGTTATGGGTTTATGGCATAATTAATACGCCATAAACAGTTTAACGACACCCAAATTTGATAGTTTTGTTTGCTATTCAAAACAAAAGGTCACGTCTGTTACAGAACGAATCAGTGCATCCAAAACTTTTATTTTGGTTTTTGTACTTAAACAGATTTTTTACACTTAAGGAGTTTAGAAACCACTAAACGATACGTTCATTCAGCATCTTCCTCTATGCGCGAAATGGTACGTGTAATTAAATGCAATAGCATTTGTTATGGCTGTATCACTATAAACACACGAAACATTTGAATTTTCATATTGAAATTCATGTTCATATTCATAATCGTTTATTAGTTACCTAACAATAATTGCCTGCATAACATGAACTAGATACGTTACAATAAATAATCATGAAAACTGTTGCCATAAAAGAGTTTTGAACTTGTTTACTGACATGTTAAAATCTATTAAATCGTCAAAACCATTGTATGTCTCCATCATTTGTATTATTGGGTCGTTAGCGCTATGGTTTGTTCAAGAAAAATCCGGTCGTAATAGTTGTCGTGGTTTACAATACAAGCAATACGTAGACCAATATCAATGGCTGAAATATCACACCAGAAAAGGACGCATGCGAAGCATGAATGAAAATAAAACCGTGAAAAAACACAAACAAACCAAACACTTCACTCGTGAAGCTGCCAGAAGTCACAACTCTTGACCAAGATCGACGATGATTTCTCACATAAAATTAAGCGGTCATAAAAACAAAACTTGCCATAAAACAGTCGTAAAAGCGAAATAAAACTCACAGCTAACTGCAACCCATTCGTTGAGCATAATGATGATGTCTTAGCACATTGTTTTGAGTTTCTCTTCTTCACCCGATAATATTTGAGATGGTCCTACAGACCATAGAGAGTATCCTTCCGCACGCAGATGTATTAGAATCAATCCTAAAGGATAGCATTGGAAGATTATTGTCAGTGCATATTGACCAGTAAGATGGAAAAGATAGAATAGCTCAAGAAGGAAGATTAGTCAGGCTGTGTGTCGATGTTACCCAACAAGTGGATGGTACCTTCCCAAATATTTTTCGTGTTTTATTTGCTATAAAAACATGACCTAGCGTGATTGTCCATAAATATTGATTTTAATGCAGTTTGACACATGAAGCCACCATCAATCAAGACGAACGGGTGCTACTTGTAACGCAGATGAGCGAGGTTATGATGTGCTTCGTTAATACTGTTAGGCCAGCAATTAGGGAGGTTTACTTAAATTGGATCATAAAATGGCAATAAAACAACCACCAAGCATCAAACCTTGACAGACGATGAGCGCACCGTTCCATTCCTCATTTAAGTACCCTAGAGTTTTGTTTGATGACTTTCGGTTCACGGGTTTTACGACGCGCTGGTAGCTCCCGGTGCCAACGATTGTGTTTTTATTTTACGGATCGTTTAAGTGTGACAATAAACGTAGCGACGGCCACGTCTGTTACTTTGGTCACTCACGGGCATTCCTTCCATAAATCGCAGAGAAGAAACGCTGTTTTAATGACACGATAACAAAATTAGTGTCTTTATAGCTTAAACTGCCTGTAAACACTTGTAAATTTGATTTATAGCTATTCGAAGGAAATCTGGGAGCTGTGGATTATGATTGTGTGATTTACGGGGATATTTGTGGCACAACAGATAATGTAGGATGGTATGTAATGCTGTATTTTCGAACAAGGAGGTGCGGATTCAAGTGGATTACTGCTTACGGTTTTATACTTGATATTTTACCATCGGTGTGCTATGCGCTTTACATTTAGTAAAATTAATCAATTGATTAAGCAACCATGTTTTGGTCGCAACCATCAGTTGGATTGAGATTTAAAATCAAATAACTTGAAACAACAAATTAACCATTAAATTACTAATAAACAAACTACCATTTTCAAAATGTCCGAAAACATCTTGAGTTTGTGCATTCATATTTTATTGGATACATACTTCAAGAAAAATTCAGACACAATATTGCCGATGTAACACTACAATGGGCGTACACAGTGCTATAAAAACTAGTTTATTTTTTATTTTTCTATAATATCATCTCTGATCTACTGTTTTTTTTTTTTATATTTGTTAAATCAAATGTTTAGCAATATGGCCAGGCCGATCTTCATGTACAAAACAAAAACATCAAATGTAAGAGTAAAACTATAAATAAGTACTCTGTTGTGTGGAAACTGTGCGCAGGTTGTTGCAAAAAAAGCCCATTTTTCTGTTTCTACAACTACATCACTTTAAAACAAAAGTTCAATTAATAAATTACACACCACTTTTCACGTCATGTTTTTTTTCGTCTAGTCAAAAGCAAGGCCAATGCCAAAGATAAGGCGAACAGCAGAGAAGAAATGCTTTGTGCCTTATTGTAAGGCAACAATATCAACAGTGCTGATAATACGGATACGAGCCGCCTAACTTTATGATGAATAAAAAAGCACAAGTTATTTAAAACAATTATACTCTAAAAAATATATGCTAAAATGTATGAAAAAAATTGAAATAAATAAAAGAAATAGTTATAAAGGAAAACAAATGCATCGAAGTACAGACGACACTCGTTTGCAGGTTGAATAAGGACTTTCCGTGTGTAAAACGGAAAAAGTATAAATGTTGTAGCTTACGCAGGGCAATGCTTCACAAAAAGACTTGAAGTGCATGTTAGGGTGTCAGCACTGATGTGGCCATTCAATGAATGTGTAGATGGACTACGAACTATTTCTTGCATCAACTGAAATGAAATGACACTTTTCGCCCGAGTGCTGGATGGCGTCTGAATAATGATGTCATCGTGCAGTGACGATGATAATAAAGCGATTAACTCATGCTTACCAAAGACGAGTGCAAATATGAACATCATTTGACAACCTAGAACACAGCCATGTGTATCGTTTACCCAACGGGCTCTGCTGAAGCAATCCAACGACTCCGTCATTTTTAATTGTCGAGGGGCCAAGTGTCGAGTACGCCAGGCCAAACCTTACGAAAAAGGGTGCCTATTTTCACCGCTGGCCAGAAAACGTTCAACCAGTGTAAGTGCGTACGGAACCTCGTGCTCGTGAACTCATTTTCTATGTATGACCATTTTATGTAAATTTTCCTGGACAACCCTAACGGTAAACTTCGTCCACTAGCTGCTGGTGCCCTGGTTGATCCGCACCAACCTGGCGAACAATCGGAACGAATGGACGATAATAAGTTTATGATTCGTAATAATAGCAATGGTCGCCGTAATAACAATAATATAACAATTATAATCTCACTTCACTCTACCCGTTTTCCACTTTTACCACAGAGTTAAACTGCGTTATTTGTTGCCTCTGGTGCTATCATGGGAAGATTGCGTAGAGCGCTTTCTTTTTGATCAAAAATAAATGTTACTCTGAGGAAATGTTGAGGCGATCGAACGAATGTTGGGCTCATTTAACTATTTAAGAAAAAAGTACATGTTTTGAACACTTTGAAAGAGAAGTAAGTAAAGAGAGTAGGCAGATTATATCGGCTCAACCAATCAACCCGTGGCAACATGTACTGAATCCTTAGAATGGATGCTGTTTTTGTTGAATTATTTGAAAAGCATAATAAAATGCTTGTACTACTTTTTGTTCAACTACTAAGCACATATTTGTCCCTATAATTAGAATTGTCTAAGGTAAGATTGGGTAAAAGTATGTTTGTTGCAATAATAACATGGGATCGTTTCAGGTGCCCTTTCACGGTTTGGAAAAGAAAATGTCTCCAAGCCATCGTGAATTTTATTAATTCTAGTGATTTAGTTTTAAGCAATACGGCAATAGGCCGTTCTTTCTGAATAAAAAAAACATGGGATCGTTCTGAATAACCATGTTATCGAATCGAATCGAACCAAGATCGAATAACCATGTTAAGTTTTTTTTTATTCGTGAAGAACGTCCTGGCCGTTTTGCTAGAAAACTAGATTACAAAACGAATACAATTCTCGGTGGTTTGGAGACATTTCCTTCTCCAAACCGGGAAAGGGCACCTTATCCCAGGTGAACTCGGCAGAACCACGTTAACTTCAAATCTTATGAATTTTAAATCATCTATAGACTAAACATGTCTTTAGATCATAATATTCAGTGCATCGTCTAAAGAAGTAATAAAAAAGGCACTGGAAACGTTTGTCGTTCAATCAAGCACACTGTGGCCAAGTACTCTCAACGTGTTTTGTGTTGCTGTTTCCTTTCGGGGTTAAGAATTTTCTGTAGTTGCTCATTGGCTATAAGAGGCTATGGATTTTCAACCGTTTCAGCCCAACTAGCAACAGCAGCATTGCTTTGACTGTTTTGATGAATCACCCATGTTGAATTGGATGATGAAAAGAGGCGACTCTTATTTCACGCCTTATCACTGTCGAACAGAGGGCCAAAACAAAACTCCTCTTACACCACAAAGATGATTGTATTGCTTGTACACGAGTCATTATTTAGAAACCGACCAAGTAAGCGGAACATCTCTACAAATGAAGAAAAGGTAATTCATAAATCATATTTCGATTTTTCACCTCATAATTTTCGGTGTAACGTAGCTTTTGTTCTTTCCGTTGCTCTCTAGCTAGCACACGCTGCTCAAACGCATCGTACGCCGTTGCTCGTTGCCGTAAAACAGAGAAAGAAAGAAGAAACCAAAAAAAAATGCATGAGGACGTTTTGGAAAAGCTAGCTGGAATCATCCTAGTTGCAATAAATCAAATTTATCAGTGTTTCGAAGGCATGGTCGGCAGCAGTGCCAGCACACTGAGAGCATCTCGGGAGGCTTGTTACGTAAGATCGGGCATCATAAAACTAACGGCCGGTGCTGGAACAAGCAAAAGAGAAAGTTTTGAGTCTTTTCTTCTTGTTGTGCCGGAAAGACTTCATCCTTTTTAGGCTGCAGAGTCCTTAACCATTCGAGCCCGCTGCAACTGAGCAACAGTAATGGGCTTAAAATGGCAAAGATTTCGCTCAGCACAGCGTTCATCGAAACTGTCCCTGCCGACCTTGCACTTCACTGTAGTGATCACGAGTTTGAATGGCAAACCGATGATGAAGCAGTCTTATGTAATATTCAGAGCCAGCCATTCAAGTAATTAAAGCCTTCAGTTGAACACTTTATTGTCGCTCAGGGATGATAATGCAACTCTTTGGTTGCCACTTTTCCGTGCAACGGTAATTGTTTCTGGTGCTTGCAATTGCTGCTGGAGGATGATTTGGGACGACACCTTGATTCATCCCTTCGCGTGTGACTCTCACAAAACCCAAATTCATATGCACACGTATTCTACCCTTCACTGTCCTGTGTTCAGTTGAGGAAAAACAGCAATACTGTCCGAAAAGAATAGCCAGATACGCTTTAGTGCGTTTACTGCGGCAGTGAGAAGGTGTAAAAAAAAATCACAAAATAGTTTGAACACTATCTGATGTGAAGTAGCGAGGTTTTTAGAAAAAAAGCAGCGCTCCAATGCAGTGCGCTCGACGTACGTCGCCCATCGTCGTCGATACGTATTCGCCAAAAGATGGATTTTCGTTGAGTTCGGTCAACGGTGGAAATAAACATGAAGAGCATTTTGCCCCCCTCTAACGTTCATTGGGCGCGTGCACTCTCGCTCTGGCGCACGTCTTACATCCCGCTTCACGGGGCCGAAGTCAGCTTCGGCTCTTAACGAAGATAGCACGAGCGTTGCTATGCGAACCGCAGCCCTTTGTCTCTTTTTCTCCTGGAATGGCTTTTTAACGAAGATTACCACAAACAAAATGAATCTTGACTGCAAGACAAAATTTTATTCGAATTCGTCGAAAGCGGTTCATTCGAAAAATTTCACCCGTTGAAACAAGGCGCGCTTTTATGTTTATTGTTATTGATATTATTATTGCGTGTTCCCGCGAATTCGTATTGTGGGGGACGTGTGTGATCTCGGGATGGTAAATTTGCCATGATCAATGAGTGCAGCTCAACTCAGTGGAAAATTGTGTAATTTCGTTTAACGCAAACTGGTGTCATCAAACAGTGGCAAACGTGGTGCAAAGTTGTTTTTTACCCAAGAGTCGTAAGGCTCCCTCACACCGGACCGTGCAGCATACGACGAGTGGTAGGCTTGAAATGGTCGGGCGTTCAACAGTGCTGATAAAAATACACAATTAACTACTTTGATACTATTCGCTGAACTGGGCCGGGAGTGTGCCGATTGGTGTGTTTTGCAAGTGCATTGCGATGTAGGTGTGAATCGGTTGGTGCTAAAACAATAGTAGATCGACTTGAAAAATTGTCCAGCTCCGTGGAGGCAAAAATTTGCTGCAAATCGTGCAAATCATTTGCGTTCTACAGATTGTTTCCCGTGCATTACCGTGCATCGTAAGAAGAGTCTTGGTGACGGTAATAAAATTTGTGTGTGTCAAAGTGCCAATTGTTTGCAGCGTAAAAATAATCACACCGAGTATAACCGTTTGCCTTTCTCTGTTGGCGAGATGGTGCATCGACAGGGCAAAAGTGTGTTGTAAAACACAAAGCGCATCGTGCAGCGAAAAAGCGAAGAAACGAGTGAATATTCGGCTGTTGGCAGCTGTACGCTGTCCGCTGTTGTGAACATTTGTGAAAGACATATTTGTGGTAATAATACAATCTAAGACGACTCCCAGATCGTCTAGTGGAGTGATTTGGGATCTGCACTGGTTTAACGCAGCAACGCAGCCAGAATCCCACCAACACCATGAATTCCTACTTCGAACAGACCGGGTTCTACGGACATCCGCACCAGGCAGCGGCCGGCATGATGACGACCACAGGAACCCATCATGACCAAACGACGGCTGCAGCGGCAGCGGCCTACCGAGGTTTTCCGCTTTCGCTCGGAATGTCCCCGTATACGAACCATCACCTGCACCAAACGCGCACGGCCCAAGAGTCGCCGTATGATGCCAGCATACAGGCAGCGTGTAAACAGATTTATGAGGGCTCCTACAGCTCCAAAGACTGTGGTACGAAAGCGGCCAGTGGAAACAATGGCACAGACGCAACCAACGGCTACAAAGACGTGTGGAACGCAAACAGTGGAGCAGCGAATGGCGCGGCTACTGGTGCTGCCGGTGGTAACGTACCTGCTCAACAAAACAATTCGGTTCCGGTGCGACCTTCGGCATGCACGCCAGATTCTCGAGTAGGGGGTTATATCGACGCTTCCGGAGGAAGCCCCGTGAGTCGGACTGGTTCGGCTGCGGCCGCAGCTGGCGTGGCCGGCTCGTGGAATACCAACCAATGTTCACTAACTGGGTCAACCGGTGGTCAAACTGCTCCTACTACCGGACTACATCAGTCCAATCATACTTTTTATCCGTGGATGGCTATTGCAGGTAAGCTGGGATCCGTTTGTCTGTTTGCAACGCTCTTTTGATACCGGGAGGTCGGAAAAACGTCACCGAGTAGGGCACAAGAGTCATGAAATAAGTGGATTTACTCCGCAAAATGCGGTATTCAAGTTCAGTAAATGCTCAGCAAATGTGTGACGGGATGTGTGAAAATTCATAAATATTGTTACAGAAATAGATGTAGACCTTTTTCACATCATCAGCACCCACTTTTATTACGATAACGCAGATGTCTTAGAGGAAGTGAAATATGATAGTTCCTGATTTCCTAAATGTGAAGTAGCAGCACACATTTCAATTAAGTGATTCAATTTCAATATCGATTTTAAAAATACAACTAAAATGAGCTCCATATTCACAGAACAGGTTTAAAAAACAATTTTCAATCACCAATTTTATGTCCAAGAGCAAAGGATACCTGCTAATCCTCTCAAAAGCCATCATATCCTGTTCTCTGTTTTTTTGTTAGACATATGACTGAACCCGTTATTAACTACGATAAAGGTTCAATTTGAAGGAGCTAAACAAGCCCACGGGAACCTCAGTTTCGATGGCTCACACAAATACTTGTATTGTGTATTGTGTGTACGCAAAGTCCACGCGGTTCTGAGTTACATACACTACATCGTACGCGTAATAAAATAAAGAAGTTTTCAGACATTCTTTGGAGATCGACCGACCGAAAATTCATCGTGCGAAAGATCGTGTGCGATCTTGTATTCCTTTGCACATCTCTTTCGACCCTGTAGCATTGCACCATAATTTAAGCGTAAATTTATGATCATGTTGCCAAGTGTTTTGGTGCCATGGTTTTTTGTTGTTGTGTGAGTGTGGCTTTTTTTGTTTTGATTTTGCACTTTTATTCAACTATAAATGGTTCAAAATTGATGACGGTAATTTTAAGAGCAAAAAGGTGACTAGTGCCGTTATTCAAAACTTTGTTGTAACCAGAAATCAGAAATTAAAAATTAACCATTCTGCGAGATTTTCTTAGTAACGTTTTTGGTAAATTAAATTTTCAACAATTGAATTGGAACAATTCAAAACACACAATTTATGTGCTTCTTAGATTTTTAAAATTTTGCATTCAATAATTTATTTTTATTTATTTATTAAGTATGACGATCCGATGCCGTATTGTCATGTATTGTGACTGTGAATTAGATTCACAAAAAAAACAATTAAACAAAATTAACTAAGCATTTCCTCCTAGTTATTTGCACTATCCCGGGCATGCTCGGTTAATTTGCATTCAATAACTCACGTATAAAATATGTACGAAATTTAACGTAAGAAATTTGCCAAGGATAAATCAATAAGACATAGAAATTCATTCCAAATCCAAACCACCAATGATTCAAGAGCTGCAAGATAATAAGAGTCGCTCCTTGATTAGCATGCAGAAAGATCTTAAGCAAAATGTCACAAAAAGGGTGTACAAGCTAATAGGAAGCTGTATTACGAATGTTTCCCAAAGATAATGCACATCGTTCCTTGTGGCCTTCGTTATGGTGTGCAAAAATTACAGTGTAGTTTCTCCAGGCAACACCTAAGGAATGAACAAGCCGGTCCATGCTGTTTTCCATTCTTCGGGGTCTACGAAAAAGAATTGACTGCGCATACCGTCCTCCCGCGTCATAACCATGACTGAAGAAAGCGTAAAAAACGGACGCATCCAGACATACACTCACACACACTCACAAACGCACACACCCATTGCAGGCGTGAGACATGCAATCTCTGCTTTTGAGAACCCACCGAGGTTGGTCTTTCTTCATCCACTGGCATGGGTTGATTGTAATTGACGTAGTTTAATCGCTTAAAGACGTGATTAAATTTTATTAATTTCAAGCTGTGCCGGGTGCCGTTGAATTCTTCTACCGACGAAAATGGGTAGGGTTCATCGAAGCGGGTTTCGCCCGGTCAGTTGAGAAAGAAAATTGAGCTGTTCTTTGCGATCGGATCCGGCCGGCTTTGTCTTAGCGGGCCTACTCTCCGCCGAGGAAGTTCGTTTCAGTTTGTATGTGTTCATTAATTTGCTTTCGCTTTCGCACTGTACGCATTATCCCGGTTGTATCTTCAAACGTACACAGCTATATCTTCATTTCGTCATCCCGCAATGCTAGCACTTGAAGTTGATGTGGGATACTGTTATCACAGCGCGCGCAGTTTTATTCGTTCGATTTTTCTTTTAAAAAGATGTTTTCGTGCTTCCCGCTCTGTGAAACTCTACACATGATGTTTTGCCATCTCTGAACATTTGTCGTACTTGTACCACTAATAATATTACTCCTTGACGGCGTATCATGTTTCAAGAACGCGTACTTATGTATTCGAGCGGAAGGAAATAGCAGTTGTTCACATGAATTCATAGTACACAAGTGAAAGTCGAAGAAAGGGAGAAGCGTTAGCAAAAAAAAGAAGAAGAAAAACCAATATGAAAAACGAAAACTTCTTTCCTAAACTAGCTACCAATGGTGGATCTGGGCGAAAACGAGAAGAATGGTCATGTTCTCTTCCATCTTTAATCATATACCGTCTACAGGGGGGAAATCTTATGAAAGAAATGCGTCGGCGTTAGTGTGTCAAATGAGCGGTGTCGAGCCCTAGAAACGGATACATCACTCGACAATATTTTATGTACTGCTGCTGCTGCTGCTGCTGTTGCAACAAATGCACTCTGTATGGTCCGTAACAGATCTTGCCTGGAATGGAAATCTTATTTTTCGATAGTACGTTTTATCGTATCCTTCGCTCTTTGCTTTCGGTTGCTGCTAAGGGATGATACGGAAAAAGGCTGAGGAATGGGAAACATAGAGAGATAGAGAGAGAGAGGGAGAGAGCGACAGGGACAGCTACTCTTTTTACGAGGCCTGGTATAATAGGAAGAAATAAATTCTAGTAGGATTTCAATCTTTTCTTTTCACAAAAGGGAAAACGGTGTCTGCATGTTATCCTCCCTGTAAATGTTGGTTCGGTAATCGGCAGCCAGGGGTAATAATAATAAAGCGAAGGAATATAGAAATGGCAGTACAACTCTTCAAGAAGTTGGAGCGCCCCAAACAAGTAAATTAAACAGGATAACTACGAAGTAGCATTTTGAAATGTTCACTTTTCTGTTACCCAAAATTTGTTTTTTTAATGCACTATAAGAGCCATGTTAATACTTTGTACCTGGCGTAAGATGGTAGATGGTGTTGTTAACCTGGGAATAAGCACAACTATATTAAATTTAATAAAAATAATCATTTACGCCCGACAATGATTCCAAAAGGCAAATAAGTAAGTATTTACTTGGTTTAGACATCGTTCCTCTCTGAAGTGCGAATGTGACAGATATTCACTCGTTATGCCATATTTCAATTATGAAGCAAGACCTTTACTTTGAAGGTACACATTTTGTGAAATATTTCACTAGTCTTATCGGATCGGAATCATTCCTATAAGAATTATTAAATGTCAGAATTATTAGAATTTTATCAGAAATTATACACAGAAAATTCAAACATCACTTTGGACATCACATCAATCACATTGGAAATTCAACATTTTGACACACATTTCACTGAAGGAATGATCGCAACATTACAGAGTTACAATTTTTACTTCAGTTTTCAGTTTCTATGCAGCTATCATTTTGCCATAAACTACTATAATGATCAATGACTGGCTTACACCATGTTCAAGGATGTTTTTTCATTGCACTGTTTAAGCACATTCTGTAAATGTGATAGAACATTTATTTGTTGTTGCATCGAAAAAAGAAAAACCTTTTTTTTATTTAAACATTTTTTTAAGCATGAACCGCCACACACTGTCTTGCAGTAAGGGTGCACATGTTCGCTAGAAATGTTTTTACATCCCTCCGTTTCGTTTTTGCATTAAAAATATAAAGAAATAATTTCATGCATGAATATTCATGGCACCATTTAAAATGTATAATTGTTTTTGCAACACACCAGCCTAAAGCCATCAGGCTCTTTATTTTTTTATGAAATCGCAAATAACGAGAAATTGCAACCCATCTTTAAACGCACGGTTAAACCCATTTATATTTTGGTTTGTTCAATCATAAGCTTTTTTTGTCCAAAACAACTGCTAAGGGACTGCAAGACCTTGACTCCTATTTGTTCAAATGCTGATTGGATTCAAGCTTTGGTGGTGGTGGTGGTGGTTATAAAATGTCAATGAAATCAATGTATTAATTGAGACTACAAAATCATCCAAAGGTACTAACGTGGTTTTGATAATAGGCGCTGTAAGGTCTAGACGAGCTACTTAGAAGCATGATCTAGCACCGTAGTAATCATCAGCGTATTGATGGTTGTATGCGTCGTCTAATGATTTTATGAAAGTGTAATAGGGTAGCAAAAGGGCACTATGATTGGTGTTATTGGAACATGGTTTTCAGATCTTGGCAGACCAGCCCCAACGATCAGTGCCTGTGCTTCAACTCTTACTCGCCCTCGCTACCTCTTTTCGTCTCTCGCTAGTTCGTCACATGCACTGCTGTTTGTAAAAGTTTGCATTAACGATCAGAACTGAAAGGCGCTACTTAAAACACATAACAACCCTAAAATTACACACACACACAGGCTGGCAGTTTCATTTGGAGGTCGGGTTAGTCGATGAAGACGAATCGGCTTTGAATTAATTGCCCTAATGAATCTACGGGTGGGCGCACTGCGGTATATTGTTGTTATGGTGAGTTTTATGAGACCCCAGGACTTTTTTTTCTCGACCAAACCACCCGACTACGTCAGATTGAAGGGTGCCGTTTTCCGGCAGATACCGTAGAGGCGAAAGAAAACGGTCGCAAAAATGATGCAATAAATCATTCCACCAAAAACCGACCACCGCCACGATGTAGGCATGGAAGCGGAGAACAGTGCTTCTCTTTTCCTCATCTTTTACACCATCAGTTTCAGCATTTCAATAAGAGGGAAACATAACTCAATGCTGAACACAATACGCAGACGCATGCATTCCTCTGCATGCACGATCGGAAAGTTGAATGGTCAGGTGGTGAAAAATTTCCTTGCACTAGTGAACTATATTCAACGGCTTCCGGTTAAAGGATCACACGGCATGCGCAGAGCGTCGCGTTCGTCCTTGAAAAGATAAGAAGTTGTGCGGGGAATATCTTGTGCAGGGTGAATAGGAACCCCGGAAAAGGAAGTCCCATTCAGCGGGAGAGTACGGAATGTTTAGAAGGCCAGCGCCGTGCCGAGGTTGAGGTGCTGTTCGAATACAAATACTACCACAGAGCACGCAAGCGAAGAAATGCGAAATCCGTGCGCACGACTATAATCATAACCATCTGCATAAAAAATGTTTTCACGCTTGGCAAGTAAAAACACCGAACGGAGCGGAGGGATTGATGATGGATTGTAGCAGCAAGATAACAACACATCATAAAACTTCAAATCGGGAATTAGCTCCTTACGATGTTCGACAGCTCGGTAAGAAAAAGATAAAGCAGACAAAGGCATCGAAGGTAAAACATCCTGTTCAACAGCTTTTTAATCGCGCCAAGATGCCAACTTTTTGTAATGTTTGCATCCTGCTCATGCAAGATGTGTTTGTGGGATGTTCGAAGCTTTGGAGCTTGTTGTACGCACGCACACATACATCAGCATCTCCCCGAACGCCTCATAAGCATTGTGATGCATACCAATAAAAAGTTGAAGCCGAAAGAACTTTGTGTCTGTGTGGACTTTTGAGTCGGGGCTTCCTGAAACCTCCACACTTCCCAACATCTATTCTAATCGATGTATCACCGTGCTATGCTTCTTTTACGTCGTTTTAATGCCTCATTCTCTGCATGATATGCTGCTTTGATTTACGATTTGTTTTCATTCAACATTTGCATGCTGTTATGCGCGCGAAACTGTAGCTTCAGCGGTATGTTTGAACACTGCTGAGCATCCGTATTGAAGTTCAAAAATTGTGTCTGGGTGCTAAGGTACTTTCGGTATAAGGTATTTTCGAAGTGGAAATTGGAAGACAATTTCTTCACTTTTTTTTCTTCTTCTTGGCCTTAGTATTTCTTATGTCTGGCGTGCCATTTCTAGCTTACTAGGCTTATTGATACCGCATAGTTGGGTAGTAAGTCCCCACTATGGAGGAACGGCCCAGATGGGATCTGAACCCCGGGCCTGCCGTGTGACGACCGGCCCCGCTGTCACAGCTTCTACCGGGCCGCCCCAAGATTTCTACTGCTCGTCACGATTCTTCTGCGCTTTGATTGAAATTAACACTGCCCAGCTTAAGGTTATAACAAACGTTATGTTAACCCTCTTGCCCGTTTATGCCTGAACTTGCATAAACATATTTATAATACATCGAAACTATGTTTTTGGTGTAGTCAGGTGTGGCTAGCAACGATCAGCTCCATTATCATGTAGCATAAAATTTATCGCAAATCTCGTCGCCCAAAACCGAGTGCTTCATTGTACAGTGATTATTTTAAAAGGCAAAGCTAATGCTTTATTGGGCTCGTGATTGCCCATCATAGAGTATTATCATTTTTTCCGTCTATTACTTCATGTTTCGTAAGCGTGTACACCCATTCGTAGTGCTACGTTTTCGTGTTTAGCAGATAGAGAGGAGCATAAACGCTTCGAAATGATGGATACAATCGACCACGAATCTGTTGAAATAATAGTGATGGTAAATAATCCACCAATGGTGCAATACCATAGGTCCTTTATGGTCTCAATTATTATAATCAGTTTAGCAATGCAGCTTATTGTATAGATTTGTACTCACTTGATGACCGGTTGGAAATGTCTATCAACGTCTGTGCGTGTCTGTTGTTCCACTCGTCTGTAGCCTCTATCTCTTAAGTTTCTTGACGCATCACGCCTTATGCTATTTTTCTCAAAACAGTTTTGCTTCATACATTTGTTTAAATGTCAAACGAAACAAAAAACCCCTATTCCTTTGTTTGGAGCACCATCCGTACCCACCTTCCTTTCATTGCTTTATCAGTCCTTGTCAATCTTCATGCTATAAATATTTGCAAACGAAATTTCTGGTGTGCCATTAGCAACATTATTACTGCAGGGTGAATAAATGGGAATCACCTTAATGTGTCGTATATATTTGACATATTGAGGCAGTTGCTTGTATTGACAAAACGTTGGCTATGCATCATAAATAGGCTTAACCGAAATTGTATGCGTTTTGCTTCGTATGTCAAACGATTGTGTTACAAAGATAAGTCTGTAAAGATAAATGTCCAAGAAATATTGATTGTTTACACATTACCATTTGTGCATCAATCAATTTAAATGTTGAAATATGTTTTATTGCAAAACATTTCCAGGGTTCACAACCGGTTCGGTGCGCTATGAATTCATGCACACATCAATCTTCTTCTACTGAACCGAAATCCAATCTTGGTGGTCCACATCTACGAAATTGCTAATGCATCGTAAGCTTGTATAAATTCCAAACTTTCATTTTTTTCCAATCGATAGTAATCGATGATATACATTACGTACGTCTTATTACAGATGTCAGTTTTTGTGTGGTAAAATCAGCAGAAGTTTGAAAGAAACGGCATAAATATTAAAAATTCTCACATTAATAAAACTGTGTTCCAATAAATTTCCATCACAACCGCTGATCAGTGACGTGACCACGCTCCCCAACGAAGCGCTAGTTGGCGAACCCGGGAGAAAAAGTTGCCAACGCGAGTGTGGAAGGTGTCAGACTAACAGACAGAAAGAGAACAAAACAGTGGACGAGGGTGCAGCAGATGCGAATAAGGGACAGTGTGGCGGCTCGTGCATAATTTTATCCCGGCGATCGGGTGTGGAGCAAGCATTCCTTAACGATGATGGTGTGTGAAAAAAAGGTAAAGAAAAGCTTGAACCGGAGCAAAACTGGTGTTGCGAGTAAAGCATGGTTGAACAACGTGGTATATATAGCAGTACACGGTGTTCGGTCGGCAGCAGCACAGTGAGCGCATTTGCATTGCTTGCAAGCATTTTTAATTGAAATACATACAGTTTTGTGTATTGTAACAAACTATATCGAAAGCATGATCTATGGAAAATTGTCGAAAAACCGTTGACCAAAAATGGTATTTTATGTGTCAATTGGTAAATTTTTGCTTTGCTCAATATTTTGTATGGTATTTTTATCATGGTAGATGTAAACTATGGGTAAAAACTAGTTTCGTTTTTGACACATCACCAGTTCATATTTTTTAATACAAACAATAAAGATAACTTTTACAGGTTGATCATTTCTGTTGATGTGTAGTACTGCTAGTATAAATTTAATTGTTGCTGAAGTGATTGTTTTTCGAACATAGTACCAGAGGAAGCTTCCGAAATCTTCAAATATTCGGCATTTTCGGTAGATGTTTGTGGTGGGCTAACATCGATACAGTGCAATGCAGTCGATGATGATGATCGCGTCGTGTACATCGATAAACTACATCCAGAGCACTACCACACAATCTGGTATAGCCTTGTTCGTGTTTTAGAGTTTGACTAATTTTATCTCCCCATACATTTGTTATTTAGGGCGAGATGTTCCGGTTATTCGCTCATAGCCTTGCGCCGGGCTTGATCAGTTTGGTGGGACATGAGCCGTTGGTGGCTGGCTGATCTGAGCCAAAATATGTAATAGCACACAACATCCGATGAGCAGAATGACGAAAAAAATGTGAAACGGAACACACAGAAGATAAATCAAGAAATATCCATTTGCAAACCAATTCATCCTTCTCAGTTTGGGCCCAGATATTTTTCTCTTACCGGTGCTTGTTTTACCCGCTTCTTGGCGCATTTTTTATCTCGGTCGAAACCATATTCTGCTACCTCTCCTTCGATCGAACGTGCCGTGCTTGGCACGACCGATCGCGAGAAACGACGAGGCTTGTTTGGGTTGAAAACGAGACCTAAAAAGTATCAGAATATCAAAGAATTGAACATTGATAACCTAACCTCTAGCCAGTGAAAACGAAAATCAAGGAGAGAATCAATACCTGACGGTACAAGAAGAAGAACGAAAAAACGCTCCTCAGACGCAATCGAGAAGGAATCGGGCCAACACGGTCCAAGCGAAGGCGGAAGGAACGTACCTTGGGAAGGCGTGAGGCGAATTCGGACGGTGATACCATGGGATCAAAACTGTAATTGCTAGTCTGGAATGATTATGATGGCTATGGTGGCAGTTGCGCAGTGTTGCCAGTTCGGTAGCATGTGATTCTCTAATATTATTTTAAGATTTACGTCGAAACATGATTATCGCGCTTATCTAATTTAGATTGCGGTAAAAACAATCTCTTCGCCAGTGGCAAAAATTTAAAAAGTAAGACTATTTTTACAAATTCTTAACATGTTGTGACGTTTATTAAAAAATCCACAGAGCTAGTTTTTAGTAACAAGTCAGGCATACCAGTAGGCTAGCTTGCAGAGACGTTATTTTAAGTCAAATTTACCACATTGGCACGTAATTTTGTACATTTGATAAGTTTGTACTTTTTTCCCTCAAATGTGTTTTTTTATGGATAAAGCTAATGTTCAGCCTCGTTGCTTTGATATAATGCTTCGGAAAATGACAAAGCATGTGGTGTATTTTTCACTTGTATGGTATAATTTATTATTCAGCAACGGTGTATTATGTTGATTCTCAATCACGATCTTATTCTTTCCTTGCATAGAGAGAATTACAAACAGAAAGGCGAAAAGGATTTGGTTTGATTTATGTGGTATTTTATGTCACAATAACGAATTCGAAAAATGTCGCACACAGATAGTAAATTCTTAACGATTTGTGAGAAGCATGTTCATCAGTTAAAGCGTGTTACAGAAAGAATCTGCATTTGTCAGACACCTTATGATCAGTTATTTAAAGTAAGCAGTATTTCAACATATTTGAAACCGTGCGCATCACAACAAATCTCTCGTTCAAGCAACTTCGATGCGGTCCTACAAGATATTTGTGCCACGGAGACGCAACAGCGAAGAGCAACATTTTCACAATAGCTGGCTTCTGCCGGAGTATCAATCATATCCATTTTATGACACTACGAATGTGTGTCGGTCAGACAAAAGAAAGGTGTCATTGAGGAGTCATAAGGAGATGGTTGCTTTTTATGGGTTTCTTACGTGACGTTACAATTAGAGAAGTTTGAGGCTTTTTCAGGCTTTTCGTCTATGAGCCGGCATTAGGCTCGGTTTGAAAGAAACCCAGTGTGATCCGTTGGATTCCTCTGCTTAATTACATTATTACCACTGCAACAGGGAACCTTTGTTTTGTTGCCTCTTTGAAGGCCAACCGTATGTGTTCATGAAACCGGCGATAATGTTCCTTGCTATTCCCTGCTATTTATGACATCGTCAGAAAGTTACGACATCGGAATACGATTTAGAAGAACTTTGCAGTAAGACAGTCATTTGAAATAACTTTTATTTAGGAACCTGTTCTCATCATTCTGTTGTTGGCATGATCTGTATATTATTAGAACCAAGCAATAGCGTTAGGTCAGAAGGTTCTAAAAATAAAAGCATAGCGTTGCGACTCAGATTTGATACTGCCGTTTGAGCTGGCTTTGCGGATTTGGCCACTTATTGGAGGGAGTTTGTAGCATGTGCTTTTGAAATAAATTTTGCTGTTGTTTCTGAGTCCTCTGCATCAAGATATCGAAGTGCAGTGTTATAATTACAATCTCTTTTTTGTGCATGTTCTTCATGACGTGCTTAACCATCAACTTCACGCAATGTACAACAGTAAATACTAATTATCACATTATCCGGCCGACCAAGCATACAATGAGTTGTAAATCCACCCACATTTTGTAAACTGTTGAACCACTGAAGCAGCAGCAGCAGCAGCAGCAGTTGTAACACGGAAGGTGGATAGGTGGGTAGCTACTGCTAGCTCGTAATTTATCATCGATAATACATCGTAATAAACACTTCATTGTGGCTCGGCGCGAGTACATAAACAGTCGTACGGTACGGTGTTGCGGTAGAAATCTTTTTGCCATCTTAGCTCTTAACTGTCGAGTTTGCCGGTAAGCGCCAATCTCCATGCCCAACGAGCACACATCTATCATCTCTATGTTTTAAACCATGCCCTTGAAACCCCTTGCTGGATAAAAAGGCATTCCCGATGCGAGATGCTTCAGTGACTTCACTATGGCTCGTGTAAAGCCTTAAATAAACAAATAAACACGAACCTCATGTCATAGCTCAGCGCATAGTCCATGCGAGTATCGGGCCGACAATTGTTGGCGTGCTTCGAAAAGCGTAACTGAATCTGTTGGTCAACCGACTGTCGGAAGATGAGCGTTAATCCGATAAGGCTTATTTATGAATAATTACAACCGGGGTGATGGGTAATCGGCGTAATCGTTTTCGGTACTTCCGTTCATAAAACCAACTGGTGTACGATTTACCGTCGGCAAATTTACAACTCTTCCGAGCCCTGGTATCCCCCGTCATCATCGTGGCCACCAGTACCCCAATAAATTGCAGTACGAATGATCATTTTGTTAATTTTTGTCCGCAAGTAATTTCAACGTTTTGCTGCAGTCACTACAAGTGGGCACTTGTTTTCACTTTTAAATCATTATTTTTACTGGAACATTTTTCACAAGTACGCTACGATGAACCATGCTAGAGGAACGGTGCAGTTTCGTAACACAGTCAACTATGGGAAGAAATAGCTGAACTAGGAAATGGTTTGCACAAAAATAATTTGACAAATTTTGACCCAAAGTGTAACACCACTGAACAGTCCCTTCAACAGCAATGACGAGCTCTGGTCGGAGGATTGCAATAAAATGGTAGTTTGCTAAGCTTTGAAACGGAAACCTACGCCAGCTAGCAGCGTTGCTGATCGTTCACCTGTGGATGATGAAAAAGAGATCGTTCTCTCTCTTTCACAGCCACCCTTCTTTGTCGGACGTTATTTCTAAGTCTCGTTCTTACATTCGTAAATGATTTGGATGAACAATCATCGGATGGCTTGCGATGTTTTGTGGTTGAGTTTTTATGCTTCTGCTATGCACACTATTTCATTTTTATTGCACCTTTTCGCTTTCGTTCGGTAAGGTTATGTTTGGGATCGTTATCACTCATTCACACGCAGTAACTGCTTGCCAAACTGCTGGAGATATTCTCTCACTGTTATGCAGCGGTATTAGAGATGGAAACATTCATGCTGAGCACTTCTCTGCCTGACGGTATGCGAAGTGAGTGCCCTTTGTGGCGTTTATTTACCTGAGCAAACAACGTGATGATTTTAGATCGTTTAGATCAGCTTGCAAGATTTATGAGGGCAAGCACACAAAAAATACGATGCAACAAAATGAGCAAGTGAAGCTATACAATTTGTTTATCTACTCTCTTTAAGTAATTCTTTAAGAGAACGATTGAGTAAAATGTCGACCATTGTAAAGTTTAGAATTTGGAGTTTAGAATAACACTTTGATGAACATATTTTCACTGTTGCCTGTTGAATATCCTTTCCACTGGCTCAAATCGTGCGAAAATGTATCGGCTCGTGCTGGCGTGACGGTGAAAGGCAACACAATCCTGTGGCCCGATGGTGTTGCAAACACAGCGAGCTAAATTAAAAACTAACGTCATCGTGCCACGGACAAATTACATTAGCACTGTTTTGCGCGCCTCTACTTCCCGTGTGTCGCTCACAGTTGCTACCCGTAGCTCTTTCTGATCAGCTAAGGTTTTATTAGATAGAACGGCGCAGAGTTAGGTGCAGTTTTTTGTAGGTTTCACATGCTTTGTTGGGCTATTCTTTCGTGAAAGAACGACATTGTGTGTACAGAGGTAATAAATAGCGTTGTCTAGGATAATAATTTCCAGCAGCATCCAGTGCTTCAAGAAGAACCACGCTGCGTTTGAGATGAGGTAGTTGTGAGAGGATATCTCGAGCGTGTGCGAATCTATGGAACTGGAGCAGGAGCGGTGGAAAATGGTGGAAAAGCGAACAGAACAGTTTTCAGCGGTTCATTTTTTATGAGTCGGAAGTGGAGAATGCTAACACCATTTAACAACACTAAATGATTTAATAACCATGATAGAACACGTGTATAATTTTCTCACATCGTTTACAATTGCCGAGCTGGTGGCAAGTATGCCGCGTCCTGGATGAATAGTTGCCGAGCTCTTTTTCAACTACGTTTCAAAAATAGTTTTCGGAAACACGGTGACAGTGAATGGTTCGGCGTTTGCCACCGTCGTTGGAGATTGTAAAATAAGGTGCACCAAATTTTATTGGGGCGGTCCGGTGGCCGAGGCGACAGCGGCGCCGGTCTTCACACGGCAGGGCCGGGGTTCAAATCCCATCCAGACCGCCTCCCCGAACGTAAGGCTTGACTACTTTCCCACGGGTAAAATCAAGTCACAGGAAGCCAGAAATGGCAGGCAGAGACCTCTCGAGGTTGTAGTGCCAAAAAAAGAAGAAGAAGAAATTTTATTAACTTGCGCGATTCAAATTTAGAGCGACATGTTGATGTTTAAATATAAATAATAATAATTTTTAAGTCTTATGAGTATTCAAAAACAAGAATAGTTAAAGAAAACGCTATACTAGCTAACAAGATGTAACTTAAAGTTTCTTTTTGAATTAGCGATTCAATTGTGATATTAGAGAGCAAAGATTCCAAGACCAGTTGCAGACACTCTATACTGCTTTTGGAAATTACAGACACTGTAAAGTCATCTATTTTTTTATTTGGACAGTATCTCTTCTTCTTTTTTGGCATACGAATCTAATTTCGAAAAGTGTTTGTGCCTGCCACTTTTGGTTTCCTTTTGACTTGATTTAACCCTTAAAGTCAGCCCTGCGTACGAGGACACCAAGCAGTTCACATCAGTTGACATTGACTGATTGACTGAGCAGTTACTCTGTATTGTTCTGTGTGTTATATGCATGTTATATTTACTATAAAAATACAAACAGAGGTTAAGGAAACTGTAAAGATTGCTCCGAAACCATCGGTAAGTAATTAGAAGTACTCATTTCTTTGCACACAGCAGGCTTTTCGAGCAGAATGAATCTACTTCCGATCGCCACGGAACTACCTATTACACAAACAGCGTATGGCGACCGGCATGGCGAGAAAATGGTGAACGGCGCCTAGTCAGTTCCGACAACGCGGTCAATTACGATGCAGCGTAGAAAACATTTTCCGTGCTCCCCGAATATTCTGCCTGCTCTCTGTAATACTTTTTTCTCCAAACGTTTTTCCACTTTACTTTGATCGTCGCACTTTTCTAGCGTATCTTTTTTTCCCGTCGTTGTAGTAAACACATGGGTGATTTAGCTGCACCCAACACGGATGTTATGAAAACAGTGAGCTCTCGAGTGTCGCGGTGTGGCGGCATTTCCAATTTGTGTTGAACTTGAGCACTACCACACGGTGCAGCAGCCTCGTGCTGGCAGCACCAACATGAGGGGGCAAGTTGCATGTTCGTACTCTTCGTTCATTTCGTTCGGTTGGAGTAATACCGGTGGCGCCACACTCAATACTGACGTAGCGGTTACGTGCCCGCCTGAAACAAACGTACTAGGAAGAAGTCACGGTTTGTGCGAGGGGCAATGGGAGAATGAAATAAAACACGAACGGTAAACAGGGACAGTACAGGTGTGGAAAGGTTTGTTTTATTTCCAGCACAATAAAAGGCCCAGTACCGGGAGCCATTCGTTTGATGTAAAATGAAGAACAGCAATTAATGAAATTCAGAAAAAAACGATTCTTTTGAAACACCTAGAATCAATTTGATTAAAAGCTGACCATAAAACATACACATAATAACAATCATGCAACGACCATAAGCTGTGAAGAATGTCATGGCCTGGAAACGGAACAAAAAAAAAACTCCAGAAATTACAAAATCGTATCGTATTCATTCTACGCGGAATGTAGTGCACCATGAAGCGAGATGTGGTCGCCGTTTACGCCGGACTATTGACGTGCGTCACAAAGGTTCGCTTCACAACGGTGCTGGCGCGACTGGGTTAATAGTAGTTGTAGCGTACCACGCCATTCACGCCGTACCTACTTATGTAGCTCTGCACTGTACTCCTGCGTAACCAAAGCTGAGGGATGTCTGGTCAAGCGACCTGGTCTGCCGCACGACAAACATTCTCACTCACTCCACTTGAACACCTTTTTCTAAGTTAGAATAGAGATGCGACGAGTAAACAATGTGTATAGGAGCTTCTCAACGGACAGAATCAAGGGCTCTCAAAACTTGTTTTACACACACACTGAAGCAAACCGATGTAATGTGTGCTACGGTAGGTACGGTCCCTTGCTTCCCTTGAATCATCGCGTTCAACAAGCAAATCATCATGATCATCGGGTCACTCAGCGCCACACTTGATGATGCTGAGAAGAGCATAGAATGAGAGCTCTCTTTGCGCCCAGCTGATTCTCTCAGAGCTCAACAGCTGATACTGCATGTGAGTGGTACAGTGAACCATGCACGATGGACGAACCATACGGTAATTTAATGGCTGGTTCTGCCGAGGTGGTTGATTTGGCTGGAAAGTAAAAAAGTTTTGTTGTTTCGACGAGTTATTTTATCGACAAAGCTGACAAGTAGAAACAGGAAAACTGTGAAATGAGCACACTCAGCATCACAGTTTAGAGACAGATATCGTTGTGTTGTGATGGTTCACTTCAGTTTTAGTACAATTAATGTGTTCACATCCGTTCAATAGTAACACGAATTAATATCTATTCATTTGCTTTTGCGAAATTTAGCAATTCCTCATCTAGTCTATAACCGACTGGCGCTTCTACTTCCGTTTAAGAAATGCATATTACACTTTTCACAGTTTACGCCGCACTCAATTTGCATACTCAAACCTGAAACCTTTTTCCGCACATTTATCGCAAACAAAATAAAAAAGGACGAATCGAGACCGTCAACAATGTTGATGTCTGTAAGGTTTAAAGTGTCTGTAAAGAGGCTCGTGCAGCGTTAAACACGAGACGCCTTAAATCATACATACATGACACGACAATGATGGCTGGAACAGCCCAACGTTTTATCCGATTACACTCAGAGCTGCTTTTTGTATTGCAGTTCTGTAAAATGGTATGTAAAACCGACATCATCGTGGCATTCGTTTTAATCTCGGCTTTCGGTTCTGCTGCGGTTTCTACATTCTCTCCGGAATGGATATTCTTATACAACTTGACGAGTCCATGTGTAAATGTATGGCAAGAAGTTTTTTCTTATTTTATCAAAATCTTATTTATTTGTTTGTATTTTTGTACCTGTAATACTAGTTCTTCGATTTATTTATTTATTAAAATTGTTGCAGTTTGATAAATACTGTGGCTTTAATCTGTATTCTTCTTCTTTATTGGCACTGCTACCTCGAGAGGTCTCGGCCTGCCATTTCTGGCTTTCTGTGACTTAATTTTACCCGTAGCAAAGTAGTCACCCCTACGTACGGGGGAGGCGGTCTGGATGGGATTTGAACCCTGGCCCTGCCCGTGTGAAGACCGTCGCCGCTGTCGCCTCGGTCACCGGGCCCCGGCTTTATTATGTAGGTGTCTTTAAAGTCCCTCGATTTCTTCACGAAGTAGCGTTTGCATTCGGGTGGAAAAGAAGATAACTATGTTGTTGGTGCAATAAGGTCGGTTAGATGACATGGTAGTAGCCACGCCAGTGGCTTGCGCAAAGAGACCTTCATCAAATCCCATTCGTACGGGGTAATAAGAAGTCGGTTTGAAGTAGGTGTGATTGAATTGCCTGACTGTATTTGTTGCTCACATATCTAACACAATACACAAAACTTATGGTGCTCTAACAGTTTTCGAGTCAGAGTAGATGAGAAGCCAAATAGGAGATTGTAAAAGTTAGCTTTTCATCGGTTTTCATTAAAAATGGACTTTCATCGCTTTATTGAATTTTATTTTGAATATGCAATATTAATTTATTAACTTATTTATTCTTTTGCTATTACAGGTAAGAGATATTCAGAATCTCTTGCGGGCACACTTCTACCAGACTGGATAGGTAAGTTCCGTTTTATTTTTTTATGTTTGTTCTTAAGTTTGGTTTTATTATACCTATTTTATTGTTGTCTTTACGTTTGTTTTGTAATTTTTCGCAAAAATCGCAATCTTTTCCATTCTATTTCTTAAGATTTAGTTCGAAGTAAGAAAGAACAGATTTCAAAATGAATGAACAGTAGGATTGAAAATCATCAACTGACTGAATTTATGTTCAAATGCTTTTATTTACAGTCAATCTTTTTGATGTGGCCATAGAATCCAAATCGGTATAATGGCGCATCAACACATTCATTGCTTGTGAACGAATGTTTTTTCAGCTTATACTTACGTACCCACTTTCATTGGCTGTTTTCAGTACCTGTTATGAAAAACTAATCTCATAAAACCATTTCCAAACGCTTTGTTGAAACATGTCTATTGCTCTTTTTTCTGTTCAATAAAGAAGGTGTGACTGTTTTGCTAACATATGTAGTGCCAATTATCGCAATTTCAGTATTTCAACGTTTCAATTAAACCTATACCCTCAATGACACCAAGCGAGGGATGGAACATATGAACTTCCTATGTTTGGATTGCGCTATATATTTCATAAAATACCGCTAAACTGAAAATTAGCACTTAGTTTAGACAGGTGAATTTGGTCTAAACTTGCTAGCTAGAATTAGCCGGTGAATATTAAGACAGAAAGTAAAAGTAATAATCGTAAAATATGTACATTTACTGGTTCAGTTTTGTACAAAAAGCTTGATTTGAAGATCGAAAAATGATGGCATTTATTTTATTGTATGGTATTAATGTCTGCTAATCGCCTTATGGAAGCTTTGTTTGTATGTGTTTATTGTATAAGTTCCAAGTTTCATTTTAAAAGTAAACCTTTTTGTTTAAGTATGAACATTTGGTTTCGTTGTGAGATTCATAATAATTTCCCTATCATTTTGTCATATTTTAATGATTTAAGTGTACATTGATTTACTTTTGCCATTTGTTTTAACTTACTAATCCGTTTGGTGTAAGTTTGCTGTCCGTCAAGAGGCTACTGCAATTCACAGTGACATAACCGTAAGTAACAAATAATAATCATGGGTCCATTTCCATTGTGCCATTAAATCTCTTTTGAATGTACATACGAAGGGGTTCAACCGACGGGTATTGCTACTCGGTGCATTGACTTCGAGCATTGATTTATTATATTAGTAAAATACTATCGAAAACGCGTCATCCATTTATCGCAAATATGCAAAATAAGTGTCTTAGTTTAAATACCCAAGACATCGTTCGATATGTGTTCACTAGTCAAACTCACCAGCAGTTGCCTACTTGAATGTATTTAGAACTACCGGCCAAGTGTCACTGCTGGCAAGTAGATAGAAGGTTCCATTTTGATCCCTAGTCACCTAGTCGAAAAATATATTTTCCGTTATGTTCATGGCACACAAACCTACAGAAATGTTGACATTGAAAGCGAGTGGTAAAAAAAAACACACACACACAAACCTATGGTATTCGTTGGATTTGGATATCTCCATTATTTGAAGTTCCGCTTAGAATGGATTTTCACACAGCTCGACTGGCCGAGTTTGTTTACAAGAAAAATCAAACGATCGGTACTTCAATCAGTTTAAAACGGTTTTAAATTCGTGCTCCCTTACCGCAAATGCTCTATGGTCAATGGATGAATCGATCGCACACATAAAAAAACAACGAAACGGGGAACGTGTTCAAAAGCATGTGAAAGCAGTGGGGACTATATTACAGTGATAGATGGAAGGCAAGAGCACGTCGTGAGCACAAAGAGCGTCCGTTTGGTTTGTTTATTAAACGAAAGAGGCCCCGTGCAGCAACACAAATAGCTGGGACGCTGCAAAGGCGCCACTCAAAGCACTACTGCAAGAGATATGTGTGTGCGTATGTAAATAAACAACATCGCATCATTTGATAAAAATTACATAACAATGTGCCTGAAATGTTTACGCTACGGATCATGGGGAAACCTACTGTCTGTTATACGGCGTCTCGTGATTCTTCATTGAAAAGTGGCTTTGTTGACACCATACCAAACTAACGTAGACATATCATATTAGTTGAACCTGCTCACTCACAATTTGGGTGGGTAGTTTTTCAGCATTCAGCCTTGCATGGGCACTACATAAATGCTGAACGAACCATAGCGATTGTTTGGCATAGCTTTGATAAGGTAAACAATGGTATTCTAATTGTTGCAAGCTTTGCAACGGCAATACATTTCTTCGCACAGTACTAACACAAACCACCAGCAACATGGGCGACGGGTAATTAGCCAATCTAAGTTTTATTAGAAGTAAGGCACCAAAAGTCCCCATCAACGGTCAAAAACGGTTTCTATTGATGTTTTCGGCAGCAGGTAGCGGCATTGATTTCGATATGAAAATTGTTGCAATGTTTTGTTGCTTTCAATAAAATCGAAATGGGATAGGTAGAAAGATTGGTGGGACATAAACACTACCCCTTGATTTATGCATGTCAGAATCGATACGGCTGCGCGTGGTTTGCTCAGTTCGAGTTCCGTTAGTGGTAATATTGAGTTGCAGATTAATGTGTCGGTCTGCTGAATGCTCAAAAGATTGTTTTGATATCAATCACTCTCATTTTCCGTATTTTGTGTGTGTTTGTAATGATGGTTCAGATTTCGTCGGAACGTCAAAGGCTGTTTCAAACCTGTTCAGCAGACCGTGCCTGGCAGACAACCTGACAAACATTCCATCAATCAAGAAGGTGTTTATGTTGAGAGATTCTTACGTGGCCACTCGCTACTCGGCGGGGTCACGGCGTCAGACTGAAGGAGTTTTACGGAATTGATGTGAAGGATAATGTGATTGTTTAAGGCCAGTGTAGAAATGGATAAAGAATAAAGTTCCATTCTAGTACATGGCTTGGTTGAAGGCGATTATTTGAACGGATTGACATCCTGGCGATGTTCTATGTAACTTTACCTGAACAGTTCATGCTACGCTGGCATTGCCTCAGGCAAAATTGACAACCACGATTTACCCCCATGTTGTGCTACAATAGCTTGAAAGTAGCTACTTCATTAAAACGTTACATTCAAACATAGATTTTTGTGAGAGTGAAACGAAAAACGAAGCACAAAAGCATTGCGGAAAATGAGTTACGTCAACGCGCGTTAGGAATCAGAGAAGTGAGAAAGTAATAGTTTCCTCAAGGTATTTCCTGAAACACACAATCATGAATATGTACGAAAAGCAGCAGTCTTAAATTCGTTATTGTTGTAATCTCCTCGTGCAACACCGAAAGGGTACGCAAAGAGTGTAATCGGTACAAAATATTGTGATGGTGCGGATTGTGAGAAAAGGTGAGAGCGGCTACACTGTTCTCTAGTCTTCGGATTTTTTTTTTTTGGTACATTTAGATGCGTGTGTGAGTGTGTGTGTTTATATTCAATTGTAGCGTTTCAGTATTAAATAATGACTTCTTGATTCTTTCTGACATTCTAATTCTCTAGAGGAACTACTACTAACCACCTCCTCAAAGTTGTTTGTAGTAGGTCAAAACCATTCAATGTGGCAGGCTTCAGCAATTAGAATTTACATTAAAGTTGTGTCTGAATCTTGTTTTTGTTACACTAATACTAAATCCGAGAGACGTCATTATTACATTCCGCGCAATAATTGATTGATGGCTTCCCTAGTGATGAGAAACCTCTGTTAACACAATGATTGATGCCTTCTAAACAATGGCACTTTGTCGGATCGGTTGACACCACCTCGGTCTTCTGCAATAAAGGTTAATTTGTCGTTATTTTGCACACTCTTTTTTTGTTGATTACTATGTTTTATGAATGTTACTCGCCCGTCAACGCACTGATTTGTCAACTTAAAAATTTACGAACAGCGTTCTATTATACAAGTCCTAAACTTTCCATTATATAAGTCAGCAGTGAGCAGCAGCATATCCAGCGTGAAATGGCGCGCGTCCAGTGTAAGGCATTAAAGATCAATTTGTCATACGTATCGGTGTTTTACGACTGGTTACTGTAGACCACTGTATTTCGCGTGAGTTGTGGAGCGGCGGTCGAAGCTCTTTGAATTACACTTGAAATGTTTTCGACCAGAATCAAAATTTGGTCCCTATCGCACAGTACTGCTGTTGAACAGTACGGGTGGAATACTAATAACATCGGCACCAAAAATAATGGCATTAACCACGCCCTAATGTATATTTTATTTATTTCTGACGCGCACTCTTTCCCTCTGCATTGAGGGCGATTTTTTCTTTCGCTCGCCTACCACGCACCGGCTTGGAGGCTGAGAGGCATGAATCTTCTCATACGGAACGGCTTCTTGTTTTGTGCTCCTTCAGTTTCGCTGCGAAAATCTTTAGATCTCTCCTTTTCTTCACACTACTTGCAGCACCAAATACATCTTCGTCGTCGGCTTCTTGCTGCGATTCCGAAGCACTGTTCCTCTTCTTCGCGATACAATCTGTCTCCTCGGTTCGCTCTTGCACATGGCTTCTGAAATTCCAATACTCTCTGCGCTACGCCAGCGCTTGTGAGCAATGATAGCGGAATGGCGAAGGCAACGGTCACTGATTTATTGCAGTCAGTGACAGAGATTCGAGACTCGTTGGAGTGGTTTGGATCACGCAATGGGGTAGCACGGTGGAGTGGTTGAAGCGAGATAGATCGTACAAGACCTAGTTTCACGTGTTTACGGACACATACAAGTCGGCGATAATAAAAACGCATCCCTGAAATGGCCGTCGGGAGAAGAAGTTTGGATGATTTATGTGTTGACATAGTTTATTCTTCCTCTTTTCGAGTAGGATTGGGGCGAAAAGCGAATCTTTTCCCCTTCCACGCTCCTTTCGCCGCTGTCAAGCACGCTGGTAGCGTCGTACATCTTCTGCTATCCATTGTCCCGCCAACCATTGTATCCAGCCCCAGCCAACGTAACATCCGTGCACGCAGGCACGGGGGTTCATTTATGCTGGCTAGAAATTTTAGATGAACGAAAATATTCAGGATTTCCATTCCATTTTTGCCGCAATGGTAAATTTCATAATTTCGGATCCGTTTTCGTGTGGTTCGCAGCAAAGGTTATGGATGTGTACCACCAGAACACATGTCTTTCGATGGGTTGAAATTGGGCGGAATTGTAGGTTGGTCACAGAACGACCGAAGTATGGCTTATGGCGCTAGAAATACAAGATAGAGCGGGAAGTAGCTCTTCGAAGAGGAAGTAGGAAATTGTGTCATTGTCCTGTTTGTTCTGACTCGTTATACATTACACCGATGTACCACGTTTGATGTTAAAGGTGAACGCGAATTATTTATCGCGCCATGTGCACCTTTCCCAAATATTTTGGTATTGATTTGTTTTAGACATTCTCACCGCGTAGGTGAAGTATTTAAACAATGAGATCACTATTGGTTGTTAGTAGACGTAGTTTTAAATATATTACCAACTTTGATTGCAGGCTTTATCAGGCTTTTGGGAGGAACCAGACGTACAGTTGAAGTGCCAGTATTAAATTAAGGTTTGTGAGGCTTTCAAGAAATGCAATAATTTAACACAAGTCATTGAACTTTGAACAAAAGTGATTTGTTACAATTTACTGGTGTATTTGCGCATGTGCCGAAAATGTCCAGCAAAAGGTTATCATTTTGTCGAAAACTAAATGTGGCTTTAGTAATACTGCCAAATCTACATTAAACGTGAAATTGTTACTGTGTTAATTTATGTGTACATCTTTCATTTGAGGGTAGAGTGATGGAAGTAATGGCAAATTATAAAACTGATTAAAGCAATTATAACATCCACATTCCACAGTCAGAATACATTTAAACATTCCATTATTTAAATTATAAATCGTTCATATCAGGGCTTGTTGTAACAGTAACAGCCGTACCTATCCAAATCATTCGCCAAGAATGAAAATACTAATTATATTATAATTAAGTACAATACCCACAACTTACAACTACAACTGTAAAGGTTTTTTAAGCACTCCAAAAATCTCTTTAACTCAACTCAATATAACTACACAATTTTCACATCAATTGCACAGCATCAATCTCACTTGCAGTATAATCAGAGTTGCAGAGAATATGAAAGGTTTTACTAAGTCTATGTAATTAATAAAATTAAATCTTATTTTTAAACTGAAAACGAAACAATTTAAATTTGCAATAAAACACATTCTTCTTGCAATTAGACGATTACGTCAGAGCACATATCCCACTTTACACAGAAAAAGGGAAAACAGCATCAGAAACGCCCAGCAATGTTTAAGTTTGAAATGAAAAAGGCGGCCGATGCATGGGAATGGGATTTTCTGCAAATTGAACGTTTTAAATGAATTGTATTTAAACTACATATTTTAATTTAAAAACTTAAAACATTGCTATACCAACAAATCACAAATTGATTAAACATCGAAATTTAATCCTGCCCTGGTGTTCGCAGTGCGTTTGGTCGACAATCTACGTCGACTTCTTTCGTCGACTTGAACGCACACATACATCTGCGTCCGTTCCGACGTGGAGCGAAAGAAGTGTGCGTGTGTCAAGTGAAACTCTTCGCGAAGGTGTGCGTGAAACACATATCTGTGAATCTTTATGGCGTCGTCTGGTTGACGCCACTGGTTCTGGTTCGGAAATACGGAAAAGTGTTCGAAAACTCACGTGTTTGCGACATTCTCTTTAAAACCTTAACTGAATCAAGTGGCTTACAATGTTGTCCATCACAGTACACTCTACACGCCGAGATATAGTCAGTTTACCAATGAACGTTTCACGTTTAACACAGTTGCAGCTGCGGAACACTGCAAACATTCGTCCGCAAAACATTGAACTGCAGGAGACACAAAAACAAACCATAAAACTCTTAACGTATTATACAGCTCGTAAAAGTGTGGTGGGGCTAGACGCGCTAGCAAGAAAGAGCTAGCACTATACGGCTACGCACGGCGAAAGCGTGCTAAAGAGGATGGCAATATTTGCAGCAATGCAATATGGCAGCCGTTTCGTTCAGTTTCACGAAGCTCTACACGCACACACGTTCTTGCACACCGCACCTATACCCAACAGCGGCATAATCGCTTCGATGAGTTTTACGATCTCGAGAGAGCGTTTAGCGGCAAATAAGCACCGTTAAAATTCGCCGTCATATTTTTTCGGTCGCCAGCGCGAGATAAAAGGAGCAAGGCTGTCTGCACGGAAGACGAATTTCGTTTTGGAAACGAATCTGTCATTTGTCTAGACCAATTGCAGAATGTGTGACGTTGCACAGCTCGAATATTGTGTGATGTGGACTTAGTTAAGCCAACGGGAAGCACTTCCTTGGACAATCCTTGCCTCAATCAGGCTTTGCTTGGTACCTCAACGTCTTGAGGTAGTCATGGTAGCGGCGAATCCGAGGAGTACACCAGGTAAACGGCGTTTTGGTCGATAATTCCGCAACATTACAGTATTAGCTTCGAGCCGAGTGTAAGCGTTCCCGTGCTTTGCAATGCATCGAGAGACAAATGGAGGGAAAGTAAACCGTCCAATGAAGCAGCCCCATCGGAATGATTTCCAGTGGTTGCACTGCACCAGCACGAAGCAGTGATTTCGAGCCGTGTTCGTGCTAGGAGAGGTCTGTGGAAAATTTCATCATCGTCGTAATTGTACCAATCAAATCAAATTATCTGCATTTTGTGTTGTACGAAGTTTATATTAATTTCTGATTTCATGGTGCACAGTGCATACTACAGTTTAGCAAAACTGCTAAACAATGCTTCAAGATAGGTTGGAAAGTCTGCGTTGCAGTTGGGAATCTCGCAAGGAAACCATTTTGGTAATGCAATTTGAGATTCTTCTTCGTCTTTTTTACAAAAACGCCAATTGCCCACTTTAAAGTTCAAGAGTTTGAACGTTCGCAGGTTCGAGGGTGGTCGAGATTGTTTTCGTACCTCCAAATGAGTTATTTCATCGAATCTGTTTTTGTCCGTTCCTCTGCTTGCTGCTGTTGTTCACTGCAACGACGAGCAAAACGGTTTAAAAATGGATTTCTCAGAATCGGCCTCTTCGATACGAGTGAATTTTTCGATTGATCGATCCATTGAGATCTCGCTGTACGGCCAACGTTTTTGTGCCTGTAGCGAATTTTACGGGGCAGAAGAGTTGAGTTTATCCTATTCATTTTAAGTGGGTCGATTTGAGGCAAAACATCAAACCACATTAAATGCTGCTGGATGCTTAGTCGATGTGTGTTGTTGATACTCTTTGTGTCGTGCATTCGTAGTTTCCAGCAAACTGAATAGCATCGCTTGGTCCTGCTATAAATGAAATGAAATTCATTGTGTTTCTTCGCGGTGTTGCACTGGTGCTGGTTGCTGTCACGGGTTGTATTGTGTTTCCTTTCCCAAATTGGGTTTCCTTTAAGTAAGGTAAGGGGATTCTACGCGACGCTCGCATTGGGTTAGGACACACCTTTTGATTCTTACCTTCACGAAACGAAGTTTTCTACGTTGTTAGAAACAAGAATGGTAGGGAATGCTTCTTCCATACCAATTTTGTGAAGATCAGTTTTTGTCGAAAATCGTCTTGACGCAGTCGAGTTTTTACTTCGCTTGCAAACCAATCGAAGCGCATTAGACCAAAGTTTGCAGCAATTTGAATCAGTGCAAGTGAAAACGTTTGCAGTTCGCTGTGCTGGAAGTAATAAAATATTGTGCATTGAGTTATTTACAGTGACCTGTTATAGTACTACCTGGAGCGAGAGACACGGTTGGGGGGCAAAGGTATGGCAGTCGGTGAATATTCTTGCAGCACAATTATTGAGGGATCGCTTGTAAAACACTGTGACGCGCAGGCCATAAAATTTTGATTTTTTGTTTTATTGAATGACCAGGGAAAGTTACGTAACATTTGCCAACTACTGACCATAAAACCATAAATTACCACTGCCCAGTGCATGACGGACACCTTGCCGATAGAAAGCGATTTTTAAAATACAATAGTTGAAAAAACTACCCGTACTGATGTGTGTGATGGATGTACCGTGACATACCGTGCCAGAGAATGTATCGTGAAAATGAATAGAAAGTGTAACAAATCAGAACACCAGTCTTTCGGTTTTGAAACTGCTACAGACGATGTTTAGCACAGTGATTTTGTGAATCTCCATACTAGAAGTTTTGATTTTTACCATCTGGTTGATATAATCGGTGAGAAAACTTCCATTTTATACAAATATACATAACACTAATGCGTTCAGTAAAAAGATAAAAAGTAAGTCAAAGTATAAAAAGATGCCAACAACAAAAATTACGTCGGAGTTTATAAAAGGAATTCGTAAAAAAATACTTAAACTTATTGATGTGTATAATATTAGTCAAAACCATGTCTACAGTTGCACTGAAAAATCCATAAACGAGAAGCAAAAACGTAACTGAATTCAATTCAACAAAAAAAAAAAACTGCCATATGTGGTGCACTCTTTGCTAGAGCAACGTACAAATGCTCAAAATAATGATGCACGAAATGTGAAGTTATCGTTCATTAATGCACATTCGATTGAAAATTACTGTGAGCAGCAGCAAGCAGCATTCACCGTGAGCTATGAGGTCGGTACCAAGAGGACGATGAAAAAATGCAAAATTAATCCACAAACTCAATTTTGCGAGTGGAGCGAGAGAAATATGTTTCCGGAAAATGGATGAATGTGGTAGTACAGCCACTGCCCCGTCCTTTTAACACTGAATTATGGGGAATATTTGTCTGGCTCGTGCGTAATATCAGTGCGGATCCATTTTGTCATCCGAATCCGAAGTTGAGGAAATCGCACATAAAACCATTTCACAAGCTGAAAAGTCGCACGTGCTCAATAAAACCATGACAATTTCGGATGGCAAATAAGTGTAGGAATAGTTTGGCTATGATACCAGTGACAAAAGTTCTTATTGCAATGGGACATGAAGTTACAAAATGCTATTCCATGGAATTGGATGATTTTCAGGTGTGAAATGGGATTGAAGAAGCCTCAGCGGTACACAGAATTGAAACAAAGGGGTGCCTCCCGAAGGTAGTAAATTGAAAGTTTGCGATATTTTTGACAAATTGACTATAAGTATCATTTAGGGAGCTAGTGAAATTTGTCAATGCTAAGGACGATTTTCTATGCCGTTGAAGAATAAGTAATTTTTAATACTGGAAATACTTGAATGCAAAGTTAATTAAAGAGCAAATGATCACAATACGTATAAAGCATTAAGTCACAATGCTTACATATATTAATTGCAGATTCATCAGGTAAAAATGGTTTATTATGTCATATCTTGTTTTATGTTTCACCAGCGTTTTGATTTTTTGGGTATTGAAAGAAGAATTCGAAAAAAAGATGAGTTTTCAGACTTCATTCAGATTCCATTCAATTCAGAGGCATTTTCCTTCTCTTTGCAAATATGGTTCTCATGAAGTAACAGTTATATTGTTGAAATTGAGAATGAGTTCTTGCTATATTTTGCTTCTTACTTTAAACTTATATTTTGTAATGTTTAACTCAATCAAAACAGGTATAAGTCGTTATGTTTTCTTTAAATTTTGTAAAAAAATTGCTGCTTCTACTCTTCTTAAAATCACTAAAAATGTTAACACCAAAAATATTCGATTTATAAGCCATCCTTGCAAAATACCAATATTTGGGGTATTTAATGTTTAATTAGCCATTCGTGCTTTGTATTATGTTTTGTGTATGCCATTTTGTCAATCGTTAAGTGCTTTCATCCTAGACGGTTCACGACATTCAGGAAGGCACGGTTACTGCGGCTATAGCACGATTACGCTGGTAATCGGTGAGAGAGGAAGCAAACCCCTACTGTCGTATTTTTAAGCCGTCTGCATGGAGTGAGACGTTCAGGTTGGAACACGAAGACAGCAGAGTTAAAATACGACATTATGCTACAAAAAAGCACACACACACACACACACACACACACACACACACACACACAAACATACAAACACATGATGATGATAAGCAAAGCGTAACGGCTGCTGTTGGATACCGGGCAGAGGTAAAACGAAAGGTGATTATCTAAACATTATTCATGTTGTCTGTTTTGTTGCTGCATTTTACCAATTCCATGTCTATGGAGGTTCAATCGTGCAATGCCAACCGCATGAGAAATTTTTTTTTTCATTGTTGGTTTTACCAAACGTATGATCCGATCACGAATGAACTTCTTTTTGCTGCAGCACCACCTGGAGAGACCTCATGAATGTTTTGTTTTTTTTTTTTTTTATTGAACCCGAATAGAACACAGCTACGGTAGCGAGGTAAAAGTCGACCTAACGTTGAATTAGTTCATGTGAAAACGAATTCAAGTTTGGTCCACTTTGTTTTATACAAGCAGTGCTGAACATTGCGGAATTGTGTGATTCCTTTCGTGGCTATTCTTTGTCAGCAAATGTGTTTGTAGTCGGCGAGCGTTTGTTCCGATGGTAAAGCGTAGGATATTATGCAGGGTAGAGTAACGAAAGCATAGGCTGGCTTTAAGATGGTTTTTTTTGCATGAGTTAAAGTTTTTTTACATTGATTTTGTATTTTGTCCACGATCTCCGATATAGCTTTGGCTTTCTGATTGGCTCTAATTTTGTACAATTTATGGACGATTTGCTCAAATAAATGAAGTAACACACTATCAGTGGAAAAGACGCAAAGCTAGCAAAACTACACCAACAAGTAAAGTACAAAGCTAAAAGTCCTAGCTCAGGATGCAGGCGAACAATGCGTTACGGACACATTTATTTGGCGTGCGCTGCAAAATGTACCCCACTGCTTGACCACATACGATTTTTCGTACTACTGCATGCATGGTAGTGTGAAAGGCATTGCCGAGCCTTGGCTCGCATGAGCTTCCGTACAGCTAGCAGGCAAATGCAGAGATGCTGAACTGCTCCGACGATGCGGCGCGGTGACTGTGGCCATCAAATGCTGCAGTGTGCTCTGGTCGTGAGGTATGTGGAATATTTTATTCAATCTATTTTGCTTGCTACACCGGCTGTAATTCTTTGCACCATGGAAGAAATAATGTGATACATAATGCCACTCTTTTGCTGAGGCTATTCTAAGGATGAAAAGAGGCTTTACTGCAATGAGCTTCGTTAAAGTCGTCGATGGTCGAGCATGTAAAAGAAGCGATAAGTTATAACCGTTGATTAAGGTGTGAGTCAAAGCGACCAACACTGGTAGTTTTTGTTTGTAATTTTGGAGAATGGTGAAGCTGAAATGGGGAATCATCAATTATTTACTCGATTAAGTTTTACTACAATCCTTTGCGTTTTAGTGGCGAGCTGGAGATGGAGGCAGGAACGGCACTGTTATCAAACGGCAGGATCCAGCTTCGAATCCCATTGAGAGCGATATTGACTATTTAACTACGGCTATTAGCAATAATTTGACAGACATATATTGATTAGATGAAAGTGGCAATCATAAGAATGTCAGTTGATTCGTTTAGTTTGAACGCTCTCAACCAGGCCTGCGTCTTAGAGAAGGATTATTATCTGTTGTGTTTACTTGAAAATTGGCATCGGCTTTCGTTTTCATTGTTAGTTTTTCATAGTTCACTGTTAATTAGCGTCATCCGACTGCAAACAATCGATCGGTTTGCTTAAAAGGCATTAGCCTAATGTATCGCAGGTTTCAGTCTATTTTATCAACAAGTTGCTCAGTCAATAGTACATTTGGCGTTTTATTTTCATTCCTCTTAGCTAACATAAAGCGAGTCAAATCAATGATGGCAGATAGTGCTGTCATGTTTAATACAACCACTGAATGGAATGTTGCTTTATACGCACTCTGGCAACGATCAGAACGACGAACTGGCACTGCGAGCTGATTGCAGGGACCGAATTCTGGATTCGAATCACAAAGAAAACTTTCCGTAGCTCGACTTCAAAACTGAACTCGTCGCCTGAACATAAAGTATCATACATTATTCATGAACATGGTTAGTAATGCGCCGATTTTTCTGAACTATTCTTTACTTTTCAAGACGCATGAGACTATTCGTCCCACCGACCGCGTCTTCCCCAAATGCCTGGCTGTTTGCAACGCCCGGCACCTCGCATGCGAGGAATGCTATATAGTTTTTGAAAAAAGAGAAAGGTTTTATGTTACATGGAAGGCATTTTTTATGGGTTTTTCGCTTTTATGCTATGACCGTTCATAAGGCCACCACGGTTTTTGCACGTCCTTCAAAAAGGCTCAAAATCGGTATTATTATGTTTAATAGAATGTGAAAGCAGTAAATAAAGTACAGAGGTTTCGTCGAAAACTTTTTGAGTGCGTATTTTTTGGACTACCCGTTCCACCGAACCCCATCTCGTACTGTGCATCTTTCAAGGTTACAGAAACGACGGCCAATGCAAATATGTTTTACTGCCTTTTAAAAGACATTTTTACAACAAAACCTTTAAACATTGACCTCAAGAGATGTTACGCCTTGCAACGTTAGTTTTTTAAACCTACGGAAAGCCCAATGTGTGGCTCCATGGCAATGTGTGGCTTATCGAACCAAGTTTATAAGTTCTTTTTTTACCATTTATGGTCGGAAATCCGTAACTCAGATAATAAGAGATAATGTGAAAATTAATAATTTTCAAGGATAAAAACCACATGAAACCTTTAAAGATTCTGTTCGTGCCACCAACTGAAGTGGTACGGATAAGAATGTTTTTTTTTTCAGTTTTTCAAACAACAATCGAACGGTGTGGAACCGTCTTCGAAGCTTCTACCTGACCTTTTGCAGTACGGTTGTTTATGAAAATATTTGTATGTTCTCATATGCCTAAAACTTTCTCCTTACTTCCATAAAAGAACTTTCTAATTTCGATCGTAAATCAAATTTTATAAATGACGGCATAATGCGTTTTTCAATGTTCCAGGTTGTGTCACGCATAACCGCACCGTTTGTGTCTTCTATGTCTTTGGTGAAAACAAAACACATACAGACCACTGGGCTTCTGGATCAATCATTCAATTCTTAGCCTACATGTTGTGGCAATAATATAATAGCGTTTGTAAGTTTGCACACTTTAAAATTTTATAAAACGCCTGGATTTCCTTTTCGTGTGGGTCCTTTGCTTCAGGAAAATGCAGTCATGTTGCAAATAAAACATAATTTTAAACCAACACCAAACAAACGACAAACGCATCGCAAAAAGAGAACAAATAATCCATTGTAATTATTATTCAATCGATTTTTTCATTCGTGCAATGCCAATCTCGCCAACCATCATCCTTTTGCACGACCGTCGTTTCGAAAGCTTTCATTTACTGCATCTTTGCCGTCGAATGCGCATAGCACATAATATTGTTGTGAAATTGGAGAAGCGTAATCATAAAGTATAATATTTTAATAATACAATTTATAACTCAATATGGCTAATGTGATAACAAACGCATTAAAGCAGGTTTTATTAATTGCTCTCAGTTTTCGGACCCGGGATTTCCTGGTCGCTCTGCGTGGGCGAAATTGAGGACAGCGCCAGGCGAGGGTTTAATTCACTTGTCGTTCTCTTTCTAGTCAACAGTTTTTGTATCTCTATCATTCATACGCCCGTATCAGAAGTTAGGCGCCCCGGTGTTTCAGTGTTCTGTTCTCATCGTTTGCTTATCCCTGAGGGTTTAATAGATATATTTTCGATGTTTTCATACACAGCCCGACTCACATGGTGGATGCTTTATCCTCCGGGCACACGGCGCTTTGTGCTGAGCATGTCGATAGTGGAATTTCGCAATGGAGGGGAGATTTGCTCGTCCGGGTGAAATGTGTGGTTTGAGCCGGGTGATAAATATTCCACCACGTGCTGTCGGCAATCCATGCGTTGGACCTGCGATGAAAATAGTCACAACTTCAATGGGTTAATGTTTACGCGCTTAGTTTAGTTTGCATTTCTTGCTGTATGCTGTGTCTAGGCGCTGTTAGTCTCTTTTTAACCCCGAATGAACCAGAATCGATGTTCAACTTCATACGTAGATATTACTAGAAAATAAAGGGTCACGATTGGCGCAGTCTTCTCTCATTGAGAGCAAGTAGCCCACAATGAGTATCCGAAATTCGTTGCTCTTTTTTGGGACCTCCGCACAGTGTGCATCGACACTCGCTCGATCGTTCGCTCGCTTGCCCAATGGTGTATTGGAATCGGCTCTTCCACAGCAACATTTGTCCCAGCTCTATGTTGCTCCGCACGCCGATAACAATGGAACATGGGAACGCAAAGCGGGAAGCGAAATAAGCCACTGTGAGAGTTTGGAGGAAGATGATACATAAATACCAACACTGATAAACTCAAAATGGTTCCATAAATTGTACGGCCTCAGGTTTTTCATTTGCCCGCACCGATGGGGTATGGAGAAATGATTACCTCGCGTTTTACTCGTTGGTGGACTTCTGACACCAGCAGTCACAATATGGAAACCAAAATACTCCCATCCACATGATGCTGTATGCCTACGGGGAACATTCAACATTCGATGAGGATGGAAGCACCATGTGTGAATATGTCACGGTACAAGCTTACCCGGCCGTGTGTTTATGTGTGTTTGTGATTTCGTGCTCTCTCGTGCATTCAATTGTGATAGGAAGAAGGATAACGCCGGCTCACATACTTCGATCCCATTTAAAATCACAACTACAGGGATCGTAAGTCTTAGCCTTCTTTTCCCCTCATTGTTCTAGGCAATAGATAAACAATTCTCGCTTATGTAGTGCGGTAGCGATGCGGAAGCAAGATGTACGAAAAAGAGGGCAGCGTAATCTCAAAAGTTGATAACCGCAAGCAACTTTGCCCTCCACATCAAAATATGAATTGAAGTACCAGAAGCAATGCTGGGTACCGTTCCATCACGTAAGCGACGTATGATTTTATGATATTTATATGATATGATATTAGTATTTTTTTCTAAAACTATCATCAGCTGACTTTTTACAAAATATTTGAGGCTCAACTCGTGTTGTTAGCATTTTAAAATTATTTAATAAATATGTTTTAAGTAACAAACCATATTACTCTATTACAAGTGTAGATAACAACAGCGTTACCACATACCAATAACTGATGTGAAGTAAGAAGCATTTCTCTCAATGCCAAAGTGATGTGCAATGAAAATGATTAAATGATAGTATTCTTTTGCATTTAGTATCCAATAGGTATTGATGCGGTAAGGTTAATAATTTCTTTTCTTGTTGTGTTTCAGGTAAGCGAACCTTGTAGGATCTGTCCTGCTTACAGTAAGTACCAATAGGTTTATCAACCATAAAAAGGGTGTTGATATAAGGTAAGGTTCAGAGTAGTCGTACAGATGTACCTTAAACAACTTAAGCAGCTTGTTTGATTGATGATATTTTGCTGATAGGATTGATTGGAGGATGTAGATCAAATCGTCAAATATCGATCACAATAAAAAATATTGTTGTTTTTTGTTAGGATGTGACAAAGAAATCATTCCTCATTCTTTCGTTCAATTTCTATCGCATACGTACAGCGTAAGCAGGTTGATCACAACCTTCGTGTGAAAAGGATAACAGCCATTTGAAGTCTTTAGCACTGAGCAATCATCCATTAGGATACACTCAACTGGCCTATGAATTCTATAAATTTCCTTGTGGTCCATGAATTGTTTAAACATATGCATGTACGAAAGACACCCCCTCCCTTCCCCCCCCCCCCTTTTACTCCTTCTTGATGCCAAAGCATACGTTTCTTCTGCTTGTGTGGTTCCCACTTCAATTCACAGATTTTTGGATCACAAAGCGCTATAAAGTAGAGGCAGCATTTTACAGGCACATTGTTGAAGAATAATGATTTGACGAAGGTGGAGTTTTTCCTTTTCAATGCGCAAAAACTGGTTCTAAGGAAACCGATCTCAAGTGCTGGGAGTTATGTTGCAAACTAAACTTTCTTTTTCTTATGCGATCAAGCAAAACGCCACTGATGAGGTTACTCGTTAAAGAAGAGATAATATATTCATTTATATACATAAAGTACTTGTGCACAAAGCACTGTTCAGTTTTTGTGCGGCATTGCTCTAATGTAAGGGGCGTGAGAGGTAATGTGACGCAAACAACTGCTTTCGTCTGAAATAACCGCTTAGAGAAATCACTTCTTGCGACTGTTTGCAACGGGTGGATTCTTATACAATTTATATTCCGTACCGTAATATCATTTGGAATACCGAATGAGCTCAAAGCATTTCACTCTTGCTTCGGGCTTGAGTATGTATGTGTGAGCGTGGGCGATTTTTAAAGCTAGCGTTAGATATTTAAAACAAAGCAAAATAACGCGAGCATCTATGTGCTTAGTAGAATTGGCAACAGAATAAACTCATCGACTGGAACTGCTCTGCTATATTCTCCCGCAAGACTATAAGAAAACATTACAATGAACTTTGAAATGATAAGAACAAAAGTTCGACTCCTTTGAATGAACGACTGTTTTATAGACACAACTAAGACAACAAGGTTATCTCCTTACGCCACTTAAAAGGAAAATTCCCTTATAGGTATTTGAATCATTTTTACAAATAAAATTAAGTTTATCGGCACATTGTGATGAACGTTAAAGAATTTGTCCGCTGTTCGATCGATGACTCGGGCCGAAATCTGAAAATTATGAGCAAAGAAAAATGAGAGGCAATGTCTGATGGCGACATGAATGTTCCTTAATGTATAAAAAGCATCGGCATAGCGGTGAGCCTGCAATGACGATGAAAAATTGAGTAGCACAAAAACGCCCGTAGCAGTGACCATAATACGCAAAAAGTTAGGCAACAAAAAGCATCCAGCAAGTATGGAAGGAACGGGAACGAAATCATTGTTTGTCAGTAAAAAAAAAAATTGTTTGCTTGTCCAGGCTCATTTTATGTGGAGAAAACATAGATGCCTCCCAGTGTTTCCTTTCCCGTTCCTTTGCCAAGAAAGCCAGCATTAAATGCAGTTTCCCTTGAAAACTGGATCGCACTGTCGCGAGTAGAGAGAAAAATAAAAATAACACAACACAAAGAACCGTCAAAATCTGAACGCAAGAATCAGGTTCCTAGCAGTTCCATCTTTCTTTTTCAGCCCAAAAAGGTATCTTTAAAATGAGGAACGCGAAAACTCCCGACATACTCTTTATGCACCTATGCTTCAAAGAACCTCACGCCATCCTTTCCATTCGGGTGGACCGCGACAGTAACGAAGGCTTCGAATTGCTGGTGCAAAGCATAATTTAAAACTGCAGGCCGTGGACAGGCAGGCCAGCGCGGACATCATGTTATGTTTTCAGTTCAGTTCAGCTCGCTTTTTTACACCATCAGCACGGCACAGGCAAACGCGACTCGTTAAGTCGGACTCGTTGGCTCGATCGAACGATCGAGCGCGCATGAAAAGAATGAGATGCTGTGCGAGGGAGATCAAAAATAACCAGTCGTGAAATGCAATTGCGTTTAATCGAAGCAAAAAGGCAGAGGGTTGAACAGGGATATGATTTTAATTTGAACGCCCTAGGACGTGTACTGGACGATTGAGGCCGGAGAATTTCTTTCAATGTGGCATGTCTTGCAAAGAATGGCGTGGTGTTTTTCCTCCTTTCTTTTAATCGTACCCATTTTATGGGCCGCCAAACGCGACGTACCAGTGCTCGAATACCTGGCTGCACCATGCTGCCGTAGAAAAGACACTTGTTTGTTCCTTGTTTGGTACGGTGCGAGAGCACACAGCCTTCAGCCGCTGAGGGCTGAGTTCGTCATGTAGGTAGTGCGCTGCATCCATCAGGAAATAGTGGTGCCAATGGCAACGAGCTCCGGGCAAAAGTTTTAATTTGCTTTTAAAGCTAAATTAAATTTAATGTAATTATGCGAATGTGAATCTTGATCGAGGGAAAAGGCTGCTATAATTATTTCAACGGGCAGTCGTTTGACGCCACAGTTTTGCCGATGAAGAATGTTATAATTACAGTTTTATTTGTTCGATTTCACGAGAAAACGTTCAATTATTTTTAATTTGCAAAACGCTTTATCGGAAACCGGCCCATCGAAGTACATCGACACACGGAGAAGAAACTTGCGTAAAAGTGGTTGGCACAAATTTCGTTAATGGTGATTGATGTGAAAACACTTACAGAAGCATTTCAAAACTCTTGGATAAACAAGGACGCCAAGAAGCGGAAGGAAAACGTAACCAAGAAAGCGACAACTTTTGCTATATAATCATGTTTTGGTGCTTCGACAATCATTACTACCAAGCATGAACTTATTATAATGAATTATTTGTGCCATGCCTTCCTCTCGTGATCGTAGATGAATGAATAATATTTTTAGTATCCGATAGGATGCTTATGTCGTACATCTAAACGACCGTTATATGATGTGCGAACCTTTGCCAATAACACGCACGAAAATGAAACAATAGAAAAAAAAGAAAATCGGAAAATATCTATGCACTTGTTGTATATGTGGTGTATCAAGTCACGTTTTCTTCAACTTTAAAATTGGAACTCATCGTACTATGTACTGTTTTCATAGTTTTTTCTTCAAATCATTTGTAAGGCCTTTTGCAGGCCGAATTCCTAATCTCACTCTACAGTCAGTCAAAACGAATGCTTTGTGTCTGAACAAAGTAAAACAAAAAAAAGAGATGCTATGAAAATGCATGGAAACGAAATGGCATGGCTCGTCCTTGGCATCTATCGCTTCATTTAATATATTACTCTCTTACTCTCGGGACGCATAAAAAGGATGCTGCAATGGCAGATATTTATGATGTTATTATTTAAGGAATTTCTTGAAGATTTATTGCGTTCCTTACTTTATTTGATTACAAAATAGTTCATTCCGCAAAAGACCTCCTGCTTTACTCATTCATTCCATGGCATCACCCACTCTGCGAATCTCCGCATAGATAAGTATGTAGTAGATAGATAGTATGTGTAAAAACTCTAGGGCGGTTTAAGCTAGGGTTCGTCTATCAGTGTGTTGTGTAGCAAGATAAAACAACGATAATGTAATTCGGGTCGCTTGAAGAATAAACGAATACGTTAGGCATCAGACTTTGTCCGAATCTTCATCATTCACTAGTTATGTATTGTACATGAAGAGTTGAAGAAGTATGTCACACGCACACACACACACACACACACACACACACACACACACACACACACACACACACACACACACACACACACACACACACACACACACACACACACACACACACACACACACACACACACACACACACACACACACACACACACACACACACACACACACACACACACACACACACACACACATACACACACACACACACCAAACATTACTATTTCGCCACGAAACTCTCTTCAAATAGTAGTGTTTCATAGAAAATGAAATATGTAACATTAGCCGACAGCTAGTTACAGTTAGATCTATTTGAAGCGAAATAGCGAACGATGCGGCAAGAATCCATGGCCGATTGACTTTCATGTAATTTAACCTCCGGCTTAAGCGGAAAGATAAACACGAGCCAACTTTCGCTTCTTGTTTCCGTAATGAGTTTTGATTCGTTTTAGATACAGCTCGGTGCTGCCAGATTGTGCTCTGCTGGTTTGGTTTGGCCAAATGGTTCGACCATTGCTAATCCTAAAGTATGACCAACAAAAACTTCGGCTGTTATATTAGCACTCTGCTAAAGTATTGTGCTTCAGCGTATTGTACGAATGAAAAATCAACAGTTTATAGCGTTTTGCACACCACATTATTTTACTTTATAAGCCCATCCCATCATAAATCTTCTCGGAGGTGCAAATCCTTTGCACAATTTAATCCTTTCAAAACTTTCAATGTCCGTGCTTTTAAGCGTCCTTATCATACTATGGGCTGGCCCACTAAATAGCAGATCAATTGGAGGTTCAATTTTCAATCTGTTAAATTGTAGGATAAATAGTTGTGCATGATACTTTTGGCGTAAGAAATATATGCTACAAAGCATGTTTCCTGTTGAAATCACATTTGGAGTGTCTGGTTTGATGTTTTGCTTTGTTTTTATAATCCCAAAAAGGGTAAACTTTTGCCTCAACTTTATCAAACGTTCAGAGACGAACCTTTGGGGCGCTACTAATTAATCGTTGCCCACCCCTGTGCCATGAGGACGTAAATGTAGAGGTGCATAGATTTGATAACTTTGTGCAATTTTAGAATCAAAACAAAAGAACATTCTTATCACGTATGAAATAGAAGTATATCATTTAGGAGGAGCGTTTCACCATGAAATTGGTGAAAGCACAATTTAACAAGTTGTACCAGCGTTCTTTGTTCCTCGAGATTAAATTAACGTCCCTGTTTTGCACATGAGCAGTCTTGTTCGCCCTTGCATGTAGAAAACCGGTGGCCTAAAGCTCACCCTGCACAGGAACAGTGAGCAGAAGTATCTCTAAGCCGATTGTACTCAAGCTGAGATTTAGTACAGATAAAGCTAAGGTATTTCCGTTTTCTACAAAAGATGGTCTTTCTGCGGCAATACACTGCAATGCATTTGAAACCGAAATTTCACCAAAACCCCGAGGGCAAAGAAGGTTAGGATGCCACGATCGTGCGTTGCCAACCTGTCAAGCGATATAATTAAGTTTTGTTAGGCATAATGGAAACAAATTTATGTCTCAACAGCTTTATTATCTGGTATTATCATGGACGAGTGGCGGTATATTGGGCATTCTTGCTCGGTGACAGCAATAAAACATGTGCCAAAAGCCGTTGCACAACTATAAAAGAAACTACTCAGGCAGACTGTTGCGAGTCGGCACTAACCATCTGATCCATTGCTCGGTGCCATTTTGTTTGACTATTCACGGCTTCTTTTTGCCTTGTGTTGAATACAAGCGGTGGTATCTTTTTACCAAAATAGAGACTCACGTTTGATATTTGAATGCTTTATTATGAGAATGAAAAGTCGCAGAGAAATATAACTTTTCGTGGATTCAATAGATCGTCGACCGTGATGCTCATCCGTAGTTTATGGTACAGCTACTGCCTGCATATGTATGATTCTATCCTTGGAGAAAAGCTTTCCGTTGCTCAGGTCATGCAGGAACACTTTTGCCACACTATGCCATGAATGGCTTAGAATGCTGGTCGAAGATTGTGATGGAGACAATGAACAAAACACATAATAAATCTTTAGATTTTCTCTCGCTATATCTACCTCCCACAAGGCAAAAATGCCTTGCTAAATTTAGTATTTCCGGAACGCTCGCAAAAGGATTTAGAATTTTAATTCTTTGAAATGTACAGCGCATATATCATTCTGTGGTGAGTGCAATGGGATTTGAACGTAATCCTGTGTACATCGAGCAAGTGGTTCGCGTTTGACTTGCAGGGTAAAAAACGAACAGAATTTATCATGCTAAAACAAAAATGGTTGTTGTGAAATTTGTATGTATGATGACGTAGAATTCTTTCAACTTGTTGTAGTCTAATGTTGGCTTCTTGTTGTTATTGAGTACAGAATTCATCTAATGATAAACAAGCTATACTTTATTAAGTTTAATGAAAAATAAAGAAATATGCTACCTTCACAAAAGAAGATTTTTTACCAAATAAAACAATTGCTATGTTCTATTCACCCGCATGCGTCACAGTTGACCAATGCAATAGGAATGGTATTGGAAAGAGATGGAAAATAATATTTTTTACACTGCTTGTTTTTTTCTACTTCATCTTTTCTCAAACGTGATCTGTTGATATAGTCAACAACAATTTATATAGTTTGAAAAAGTAGCAGATTGTTTCGTGACTAGTACTTCGCCACGAAAAGTACAAAACATCGAGAACACGCATTCCTCTGCGTTTGCGTTGGTTATTTGGAAGCGGATCCAATTAAAAAGGTGATTAATTTGAGGCAATAAATCTCTTGAAACCTTCCCCTATCGCAGCCTTACGTTGCTGCTGGCCAGTATTTTACGCAAAGAGAAAGGGGAGAAATAGACAGGACCACCATCGCTTAGATAAAGCGAACAAGAAATCGGCACCATCTGTTCTATTAGATTCTGTAGCAACGAATAAAAAAATGGCCGACAAGAGAGGCGAGAGAAACCGAAATTTTCTTTTTGTATAAGTATAGGTTCTACCATAGATTTCAATGATATGAAGCTCTAAGATTGATTTGGTTTTAATTGGTCCGTTCATTGTGCGTTTCTGGCAGAAAGTTTAGTTTGGCTAAATTATTACCTTTGGTAAGTGTATTTTAAATTATGTACCGCTTTCCCCTACATTTTACATGAAATAACTTACCAAAAAATTGTTCTGAAATCATACAAACTTTGATCTGAACATCAAAAAGTTGACTCAAAACATTCTAGCGAAACTTATATGATACTGGCTAAGAACGTCATGTTTTGCACCCAATAGCGAATAGAATTTGTAAGCGAGATAATTTTTAGGGACATTATTGGGGATTTTCGTTCGTTTCGGTAGCATGCAACCACAACTAACCCCTCTGCAGTATAATCATCATCGTATATCACCTAGAAAGGACGAGCCTTTAACCCAGACTTAAACTTTCGGTCACAGGCTCCATGACAAACACGTTGATTCTAGACGTGGTCCCGGCAAAGGCTTTTGTATGTTTATTTTATCCTCCATTGCGTTGATGTTGTTTTTCGAAAATAAACCATAAATTCTATACAGAGGCTATAAATCCCACCGCACAGTGTACCTCAACTGGTGCCCGATCTCACCGCCTCGGACTTTGCTACCTTTGGCGCACTTCCTGCCCGTTTTGGAAGGACGAGCATGGAACATGGAACAGGTTCTTTTCCCTTGTGTTTATAGCCTTTGCTGTTGCTGTTGCAACTCTTACCCACGGCCACGTACTCTGTCTCTGTTCTTCTGAATTTTCTCGCTTCTTTATTGGTTACCAGAACACCCTATAGATCCTTCTCTAATGTATGGCTTTAACGCCATGTTGAACTCACATGTACCCTATCGGAAACGCCACGTTACGATCTCGTAACCATTTTCGTGCTCTTTTTTACCATTCGACAAAATGCTAAGCCGAATCCATTCATGATAACGCAGAATGGTGTTTCACGCACAAGAACGTCCTGTGCGTTCCATTCAATGAGTTTAATCGTCAACGACACAATGCATTTAGAGAAATAGTTCAAACTAGCAGTAAAGCGAGAATTGAACTAACGCAACTCAATATTTTTAGGCAAAAGGTGTATTCCTAACGACTTTGCTTTGGAGTGGACGAATGGCCGAGGTGACAGCGGCGCCAGTCTTCACACGGCAGGACCGGAGTTCAAATGCCATCTAGACTGTCTCTGTACGGTACGCAGGGCTGACTACCTTGCTACGGGTAAAATTGAGTAACAGAAAACCAAAAAAAGCAGGCCTCTTGAGGTTGTAGTTCCAAGGAAGCAAGGAACGAGCAGTTAAGCAGTCAGTTGTTATGTTTGATAAGATGTTGGAAAACTACCAAACTAATCGCACTGCATAAGTTACCTTACACGTTTAGAACAGAACACTGATAGTTATTTTCAATTTGATCCACCTCACGGTGCGCTCAATACATATGACTAAAAGAGAGTTTTAATCTTTCTTTGAAATCCATACACCAAATTCCATATCTATCTAATTCATCAGCGAAAGCCGTTTGCAACGTGAAAGCCAAACCCTGATTGCCACTGCAGCCTGATTAATGCTGGCAAAATTAATTAGAAATATCGGGAGTTAGATTTATGTTTCTATTGTTTCTTGGACGTTCCTGTTGGTGATCTTGGTAGATTACCTTTCGGTTTGTGTGGCAGAGTGTCGTGTAACGTTAACTAGATGGTTTAGAAGATGAATACAAAAAACTATCTCGCAAATATCGTGCATATTTGCTTCACTGTGTTATGTCGCTTTAGCTTGCAATTTAAGGTGTTGCCCTTGTAATAGCGTGGTGTACGTTTTTCAACAATTGCGCTGCCGTTTATTTGTTCGCTTGGTAAAGGATTGTGGGTTGCAAATGGGATGTGTTTTGTTTGACCACATGGACCGCACTGCAGTTTCTAAGGGCACACAGTTGCAACTGATTTCGATTGCACGTGTTAGAGTTCCATGTTATGCTCTTATATCTTTCACTGTTCATAGTTGAATGGTTATTCGATGCTATATCATGGATGGTTTCCTCAAAGAGTTTCCTCGTCATTTGTGACATTAAACGTAAACCTTGAATCGTTAGGACAGTTTTACACAATCTGTTCTATCACTATCTATCAGTTTTATCACTATGTCAAATGTGACAAAACACCCACGTGCGTTGGAGTAGTACAGAAACGCAAGCAAAAAGAGCACTATACTAGAGGGAATCCTGCTTGCTGGGTGGCTAATGGATTCATCACGAGCTCACCATATAACCATGACTTAATTCTTTATTTTCGCCCTAAGCGACAGGTAGACATGATTAATCACTGCTGAATCGTTTTTTGTTGGACCCATGCTCGCCCAACGAGCACTGGTCCATGGACTTTCTACGAGAATCAAAGTACATGCGATCTAGTAACTACAAGAACGATCAAAACTCGCCTACCCTGACTGCTAGATCGACGGCTAAGAAGTGTATCGAATTAAGATCTCAACTTTAGATTACTATGATTATGATTACCGATGGCACGAGTGAACGAATAGAGCGCTATTGTTTATGGATTTCTGCATTGAAGCGCTTCTGAAGTAGGCATAATAGGGTGGTACGGATGCCACTTCCATCAACATGACCGTCATCGCCGCCATCATCGCCTAAGATGTGCAATCGTGACTGTGTGATGTGTTGGTTGAAGGCAAGTTAATCCTCCTTTAGACAATTTATATTTGCTTTGGCCACAGGTTTTTCAAGATTTACGGGTCTGATTAAAAGCTGCATTGTCGATCGATTTTGTTTCATTTACTCCTGGCGCTGAGCACAACATTTTGATTCACTACGTGGAACCGAGTGCAGACAGTTGACCAGCAGCAGGTTTAAGGTGGAATAGAAAATGAAAAGAAGTTTTGATTATATCTACCATTATAAACACTTCATTACGAAGCCCCCGCTTCGTTCTCCAAGAGGTGTTCTGGCACTATCATCGGTGAGGATGGTCTTCGTTTGTTATGAATCGAGGTTCATAGATTCTCATCGGTTCGGCATAGTGTGTGATCCTCTCGGACGCTTTCGTCACGTATCGTTGCGTGCGTGGGGAAAGTGAAACGGACCGACACGAAAAGGAGTGGATTGATTTAAATGAATGGCCACACACACAATCATACACACACACACACACACACACACACACACACAGCTTATTCTGTTGTTCGCTGCAATTTGAAGCTGCACCCGATGACCACGCAATACGATATGCCGCATGCAAATTGTACGTATCGGCGCTTTTGTACTAGCCGACCGGCACAGGAATCATGAAATATTGAGAATCCATTTTGATTTATGATGTTTGATGGTTTATTAATTGACCATAGGGATCTGTGAGTTATATGCTAGAATCAAACTGGGCTGGCGTAAACCGACAGGACGTGGAGGATTCCTCCACCGTCTATGCATTTGTTTGCCATTGCTGCACCAAAATCGGCTTCGATCCTGTTTCCTGCCATCGAAGGTGCATCGGTCCTGGGTAAGTTATGATACGTACAAACCATCAACAGCCCCTCAGACGCATCCTGTCCGTGCGTCTCGTGGTGAAAATTCATTATTACTCCTTACTTTATTTATGAACTTTGCCCAGGATATTACGTAATGCACGCATATTTTATTGTATCGGATTAAATTAAACAATGTTCGATCGATAATGAATGGTTTTCGATATACTATTACCCCAGGACAAGTAACATCGAAATCATCACTTCACCGCTGTGCTCAGACGTTCTGAGCGCAATGCAGAGCAGCGCCGAGAGATACAGGTCCACATAGCGTCGCATCAATCTGTTCATGATGTTGGAAATTACGGGAACTATGAGAAGCATGTGGATGAATAGAAACCTGCCCCGTCTCTTTCCAATATGGGTTGGCCTATCCTGGGGCACAGTTTTATTGAGCCAACTGGTTCGGGCTGGCAACATGGAAGCAAAGGCCAAGACTATGTTGACATTCCTTGTGCTCGTGGTCAATTAAGGGCTTCTGTGTCGTTCATTCGAACCTCTCTCCTCGTAAGCAAATGCAGTGCAGAATTGTGGCCCCTTGTGGTTTCACTGCTATTGTAATCATTGTTCTGGGACCACGCCACCATCGTTGGCTACATTGGGTAGGAAAATATCGCTCGCGTCGTGCAGTATCTTTATCTATGTATCTCGAAATCGTTAAATTGAACATGATGCAGTGTTTTTGCACGACTAAATTTTAATGCACATAATTGGGTATACTTCATCGGTACTATTGTGTCGCCTGCTGATCGTTTTCTTCAGCTCAACTAATAGGCCCTTAGCAAGAAATACATGTATTGAGGGTTATCGAACTATGCCTTACCGGATTGTGTATGTGGAACAGTCATCCTTACACACTGAGCTTGTGTAGGTGGGCACTTCTGAGACATTCATCCCTATAAGTTGAAGTTTGCTCATTCCAGGTTGAATCAAATTATCGAAATTTAAACGCTGACACCAGCCGCGTTAATCAATATTTTAATATGGTTTGTGCCGATTACAATTCAAGACGACTAACTTCTTGTTTAGTGTTGTTCTGGTTTTCAATAATTAAAAACAAACGTCTAAAACAGTGACTCGAAAATGTACAAAACTCTCTTCAATAAGTTTAGTACAAAAATACGAGCTAACATATAAAAAAACACGAGACATGTTTACATACAGTACTACTATGTAATACTTCTTCGGGGCAGAGATGTAGCGTCTGCTTCATCTCCTCTTTTGCAGTAAGGTATCAGATTCTGCAAAAGTTGTAGTATGTAGTTGTGTTGAGTTATCGGGGGTGTAGGCATTTTGTTGCAGATTTTGTTTCGCAATCTTCACCCTTGTATCCTCTTCCGTAGCATTATTAACATCATTCACTCCCTCCTAACCGTGGGTTCGTTGGCAATTTGAAACCAGTCTCATTTATGAAACATGGCTTCTCCAATCATCTTCGTATATGTTGCTGCTGGAACATCTGAAGGAACCGGCCCAAAGCAAGAAAAGATTCATAAATCATGTTTTAACAAGGGCCCCTGTAAATTATGCTATCCCTTTTCTTGTTCTGCATCGCTATCCTAGAACGTTTAATGTGAGTACGCTGGCCAGCTGTGCTTTTGTGGACATAATGACTTGATCCTCAGCTTGTAAGAAGAGTTAACAGTGTGTGTATGCGTGTGTGTGGGTGTGTGAGAGGGACTTTTTTATTCTTTCCTTAAATAGTTTTGGTGGGTATCCTTTCTTTCTGATTGAGAGATAGTAGCAGACGATGGTTAATGGCGCCCATGTAATATTTTGCCGAAATGAGGTCTATTTTGCGATACTCTAACATCAAAAGCTCGACATTTCTACACACATAACCAAAAGTTATCCTTCACACAGTGGTATGCGTGCGATTCCGATTCGTGCAATAGGATTCGATTATGTTTTATTGGCGTGATGATTCGGCCGGAACTCGTTCTGCTGATTTAGCAGCTGATTGATACTCTTGTGAATCTAGGAACGGCGTAAGATACGGACGGCCAGAACATAAATACGGTTCTTCTGTAGAAAGATTCGTTCATGATTTCCCTAGGGATGAAATGAGCGACAAGCACAGGAAAGAATTATGGGCGTGTTGTTTTCCCTTTTTTGTAGGTATATGGTGCATGAAGAGACTGCCACGTTTGTGCAAGCGTCTAATTGTCGGGAGCAAATGTTATTGTTCGCAATGCTTTCTTGCCCTAAACTGCCAGTGTATCTTATGACGTTAATTTGAGCATGGAGGCACGGTCGCTTCGTACACGTTTCCAATAAGTTCATCTGTCCCCATTGAATTACATTCTCATTCGCTCGCGTTTATCATAGCACAAGTTAGCGGCCCTGCTGAAGTAGGGTGGTGATATTACATTAAGATTGTCGCGCTATCCCAGCTCTAGCTTTACCTAGGAGAAATTGTTCATAACTCACCGTGTGTCCTGCCACGTGTTCTGGCAGGGCTGCGTAAGATTTTGGAGTAAGAAGGAAACTAAGGGCCGGGGTTAGCTGAGCCTTTTCTTTCATTTATCAGAGCAAAAGAAGGAGCAGTTTATTGACCTTGTTCTTTGCTCTGTCGATGCGAAAGCCAGCAAAGCTTTTCTACTTGCCGAAGAATCGGTAGGATGGAAAAGCGTCTGCGCAAATGTTCGTTTTTTATTGCGGCTAGGGGCGACAAAAAGGCTCTAAAAAGGTGTTTTTGGTCCGAAGGAGAAATGATGGAGTTCTCCTGGTGCGGAGGAAGGAATAAATTTACTACCATCTTTTAAGTAATAAAGCTTGATAAATGTTTAGACCATGGTTTCATCTTTCCTCTACCATTTCGAGGGAGGTGCTTACAACTACCATTAGCTGCGTCTATGTCTATGCGTCGTGCACCGCCGTACCCGTGATCAGATGGTGGAAGAATATAACGTATAATTTGATCACTGTATCAAGTTAAAATTCATACACGTTCATGGTTGAGACAATCCGTTTGAGAGTTCGAATGAACATCGAAACTAAAAATAAATTTAAATACAATAGTTAATCAATCATAAGGAATGGATACAACTGCCGTAGCATAAGCAATTGTATGATTTATCGACATAAAATAAAAAAGTACAATTTGAACGACACCGGTCTTCAGAAATCCAGAAATGGCAGATCGAGATCTTTCAAAGTTGTATTGCGAAGAAAGAAGAAGAATGTGTGAAGTAATTGTCTTGAAACTAATTTTGTGAGACTTGTTTATAATAGGGCACTGTAAAACTGTATCAGTTATGTGCGGTCCATCAATATGTTGTAGAATTAATTAATTAGCCAATTAATTGTAGCTGTTTGAAAACAACGACTGGCATGCCATGGCATGTTTTGTTTGCAAATGTTCTCTTGTGTATCCTATGTAACTAGTAGCTGATGTTTTGCGCTAGCTAGAGAGTATTCCAATGGTGAAAAACTTAGTGTTATATGGAAACATCGATCAGAAAAGTAACTGAACGATATTAAGATGAACGATTTAGCAAAACCACATTCATCAACAGAAAAATAGTCCAAATTTTCGAAAAACATTGATCATTGTGAAAAGTAGCATAATGTAGGCAAATGACTTTAAGAAACTTTATCTTTGGCCAGTAGAAGTAAAATGTGTCGAGCCCTAGTAAAAAGCGCGAGGGTTTGTGAGGTATGGTAAAAGGAAAAACACGATTCATTTAACAACGTCACGAGGATAAGACATATGCGTTTTCAGCACACCATTGAGTTGGTTAGCTGGAGCTGTGTGCAATTTCTAAAGCGTTGAAATGTGTGCACTGCACACAACAAAGAATAAAGGGGGCTAGTGTGTACAGACAAGTGCATTGCCCAGTGACGAAGACATCTTTGCAAAGAAGAAAGATAACAAGCATTTTCAATACCATGTTTTCGTTGTATCCCCGCTGCATCCCCAGGAATCATTCTGCCATTGCATTGCAGGGCGGTTTTCGACAACGATAGGAAGTGCTTGCCGCTCGGATTGAACCACAGTGAATGTTTACTCCCGCTGGGATTTTGTTGTATTATTTTTCATCTGCTGAAGTATGGGGATTTTATCATGAAGAGGGATGTCTGACTGCTTAGTTTTCATGGTCTGACTGTGCCCCAACGTTTCTGTGCGCTTTGCTAAGAGCGTTCTGTGTGTTCTTCTTTTTTTACACATCAAAGACCTGGAATTCCTGAGATATTTTCAAAGAAGAGCGTTTTTAAAGAGGGAACCGATCATGCTGTTTCACTGGTCAAGTCATCAGAGACCCTCCAAGATCCTGTATACTGTAATATGTCATCGTTCCCCTGTATGCTGCCCTTAATATTGCCGGAACGTTTCCTATCCGCTTGTATGCTTTGCGCATGACGAAGTGGTGCAACTTTATAAGCAACAGTATATGTGTGAGAAGAGCACAACTTTCTGCGAGACTACATGAAACGAGAGTCGAATAGCCAACTTCAATTTATAAAAGCGTTGTGTAAAAAAATATTCCTTAAACTCTTACGAAGGAAGTATTTGTATGATTTTTTATGGCTGCTGCTTCAAAACTCCAAATTCCCAATTCACCAAACTAATTATCTCTTTGATCACGTTGAGTGCGCTTAAAACGATAACCCATGTCAGCCCCTTTTCATAGGAAACTTTAGTCATGGTCAGAATTAAAACGGTCCGTATGTCATACTATGTCACGGGAAAGTTTGGTCTCTAATTAAGATTAAAAAAACAGTCTTCTGCAGCTCCAAGGCCGCTCATAGTTTGATGTCCGTGTTAAAATTCACTATTACTCACCTTCGATAAATAAACGATGGGTTTGAACAATTTCTTAGAATTTAGACACGGTGATAAAAGAAGGATAAGCGACAACCGTTTATAGAATTGTGAAATAGGAATCAATAATCATCAAATATTAAGTTTAACCTTTGTCTAGGTTTTAAAGAAACGAGCATACTCTTCAAATCGTTTCACACATTTTACAACAATCTGTACCATGAGTGACTTGCGGAGGAAAAATCTTTTTAACAGTGCGTGTGGTTTCTTTTGAGTTGGCAGACATATATTCGAAACAGTAAAACACAGCGAAAACCATACGTACATCATCATCGTCCCTACGCGGTTACGGTGCATGGTTTTATGTGTTTTTAATTTTGAATAAATAACTCCCAAACAGTGATTTATTGAAAGAAGTTTCGCTTGGAGAAATTGCTTTTCGTTATCGCGAGCTGTTCACTCATCAGAGTCTATCAGCATGTGCATGTGTGTGTGTGTGTATGTGTGGGGCTGTGTTGCTGTATGCTGATTCTGTACCATAATTTACGAGGACAGGCGCGATCGCGACCCTTGCTTTTTCACTGGTACGTGTAATGGGAATTCTGGAGTGAACTGGGGATTCGAACTCTCCGAATGCCCGCTTTCATCATCTTAGGAGGAGCTTCGGAAACCCTGGGAACGGTGGCTGCATGATGGTGGCTGACGATTCCATTTTGTATTCTTTTTCGTCGGTTTCGTCGTCTTCGTCTCCATAGTCTTTAAATACTTCGTTCCTCGCTTGGTCGTTCCCTACGCTTATTCGGTGTTTCGCGTGCTTGCCGCTTTCGTGGATGCTGTTGAAATCGTTATGGAGTACAAGCAGAACTTATCTCTTTTCGTTTCATTTTGTGTCCGTTTCGTTGCATCCGCTGAAATGACGATGTCGTAGTACGATCGTCGCTTCCCTTGGCCGATCTTTGCCCGTTTCAAGATCTTTCTAAGTTAAATTTGAACATCACAGAAGCGTCCATGTATGTGTGCATGCCCGAACGCCCCGTTTGTGTGTATGTGTGAGTGTGTGTGTGCGCGCGCTTGAGCGTCCGCGTGTGTGATCAGGTTCCGTTTCACTTTGTTTCAAGGGTATCAAGACAAAAATCCCATAGCTCAAATGGAAGCTTAAATTATCTCTCTATCTACTTTGGGTTCCTATGTCATGCTGTCAAAGTGGGAAGCCACCGGGAGGTGTTTTTTTTCTTTTTTTTTTGTTGTTGTTTCTGGCCAAACATTCCGAAATAGATTTGTCTAAGCGAAAAGCTAGTCTTGTTTCTTAATTATAATGTTAAGATCCCTTTCACATTTGGGTGATCGTGAACACATTTCGGACGGCGTACCGGTACGGTTTGATGTTGAAATCTACGAAATTGGAAAGGAAATCAGATCCATCCACGCATTATAGCGCATACATAACCGCAAATATCTTCATAAAACGGTATCAACAATGGGGGTTCGGGTTTGCCTAGGGGTTTCTCATGGATTCTTACAGAACCATTTTCAGATTAAGCAGTGCTGTAGATGCTCTGTTACTCATATACGTAGAAGCGCAGGTTGTGCATTTGACCGTCAGCAATGCTGGTGTCAGAGTTATATGATCGATTGGGAACGATGATCGTTTAGGTATTGCTAGGAGCGTAAGATTCAAGTGATGGACGGAAACCCGAAAACACAGATGTGGACAAAGAGCGGCCCAAAAAAAATAAAGACAATCACAAAAATTACAGTGCAATGCAGTGGCATGGCATAGCTGTCAGGCTCTTCCACAGTTTGGGGCTATTTCGTTATGATCTGTTCGGCTCAATAGCCGGCATTTTCTGCTAAATTCGCCTTTCACCCAAAGTTGATGTTTGTGCTCCGATATTTTCACATGGCGTTGGCGATTCCCCGTGCCTCGTTCGATGCTGTGTTCATTTTTAGGTCAGTAATTACAGCTTCCCTGTGCGGTAATTTGACTTCATTACTACGTTTATATCAGGTTCGTCAGTTGCTGGGTGCTTTGTGAAACCTCCTGAGCAGACTATACACCCTTTTAAGTTTTGCATTCATTATATGCTCTGCACAAGAATGAGTAAAAAAAGTATCAGACTGGTGGAAGAATGTAGTATTCGACAGCATCGGACAGAATACAATCGTGCATTCTAGCAGCAGCAACACTGCTGCCGCTGAAAAAGAATGATAAAAGCGGATTGTATGCTACCCGTGGTTACCGGACGCTGGTGAGATCGTTTTCAATCAGTTCGTTGGCCTCACGTTGTGTATATGTATGCAGCAGAATCTAAGGGCGGCTCTGCAAAACTTGAACATGCCATCGCGGCATTCAAAGAACATTCTGATCAGTTTTTGTTCTTCTCGCGTTACTGTAAACCTTTTGGTTCTGGTGTGTCCTGGGCTGGCGGAGACACGAATCACGAGAACTCGTGACGAATGAAACACATACTCACACAACATGTAACCAGGATGGATGACCAGAAACTGGTTATGCTGCTTTTATTTCTTTTCGCTTATGCTTAAAGCGTCCTGTTGCTTACCGCATAAAATGATATTACACAACAACAAAAGTTGGCACACAGTATGCTGTCGACACCCTTACTGCTAGTTAAAAGAGAAACTAGTGCACGAAACGCTTTCTTCAGTTTCTAGCTGATATCTTAATATCTTTGTATTGGGCTTAATTCATATTCATTTTTCATTTTTATATTCATTCAATGGGCATACTTTTACTAAGAAATTCTATTCCGTTCATATTCTATTCACATTCAAATATGTAATCAAAACTCATATTTAAACTATACGTATGTGTTTTCTATTTTCGTTCAGGTGCAAACGGATTGCGACGAAGAGGACGCCAAACCTACACAAGATACCAAACGCTGGAGCTGGAGAAGGAGTTCCACACCAACCACTACCTTACCCGTCGACGTCGAATCGAAATGGCACACGCACTCTGCCTTACGGAGCGGCAGATCAAAATTTGGTTTCAAAACCGCCGAATGAAGCTAAAGAAGGAAATTCAAGCCATCAAGGAGCTAAACGAGCAGGAGAAGCAGGCCCAAGCACAAAAAGCGGCCGCCGCGGCAGCTGCAGCGGCCGCGTTACATGAGCAAAACTAGGGGTTACACCAACCACACACCAATCACAGTAGTGCTAGTAATTATTTATACTAAAGAGAATGGAAGTTCCGGTTGAGTCTGGGCACAGGCTTAGAACGGCAACTACAAATTGATTATTCGCTCTTCATGTCATCCAAGTGCACAGGTAGGCTTAGGATATCCTTCATTATTGGTTGTGCAGCCTCGGAGGTCCGTCCTTGTCCTATCCTGCAATCGGTACGATAAGTTAAACTTCCTTTTTTGCTCATTTCTAACTTGTTCCTACCGCTCATCGTCGACTTCAGGGATTAATTACCAACTCATACTACTACATTCATTTAGGCTTCAAATTTTAAACCTGACCGTTTGTTTTTGTTTATCGAGTCCTTTCCCTTCATAGGGTCACGCACCCATATGCCATTATCACGATAATGGTACATTGGTGCAAACTAAGCAGTTGAATACTTAAACTTGGATTTCAGATCTTTTCGCGTTATGTTTCAGTTGCTAGCATTGGCATCAACGGTGAATGGTGGTAGTAAAATGGTGAACCTAAACACGATTGAAATTCTTTAGAAACCTCTATGTGAAATAACTCAGCATCTAAATAGGAAGATATATTCAATCATACTTTCTTCGAACCCCACTTCTTCTATCTACAATCCTAGACAAAGAAACATATAGGTTAAAGTCCATTCCTAATGACCGAAACATGCTTCCGGGTTGATGTGGCTATGATGCCGCCGTGGACAGGTTGGTGGCAAGTGTTGTTGCACGTTGTAATATAGGCGCATGGTAAACGTAAACGAAATGATCAACTGCAGACGAACGAACCCCTTTTTACATCGCATACAAAACACAAATAAAGTAAAATCAACCATGAAAACGCAAATGCATCAAAAACTACCAGTGTACAAATTCGAATCGGACTTAAGAAAAGCAAATGCAAAGAAGAAGAAGAAGAAGCAGTTCTCTTAAAGCAGTACCACTTGTAAAAGGAGAACTTTGGAAACAGATATACGTAATTGCGGTGGGCATGAAACAAAGTAGCGAAAAAATAAGAGGTTCTAGGAAAGAAATTTATTGCACATAAGGTAATATAGATAGTAGCTTCTCCAAAAATTGTCAAAGAAGTTTATTAGAGCGAGAAAAATCCCTTTTACATTGCTTCGATGAATTACGCTGGATAAGTCATACTGTTTCGAATTCAGTTCGCACATACCGAGCGAAGAGATCAGAATTTAGCTTTCTGTTGTGATGTAATAAAAAAAGAACAAACTTGCAATACTATAGATTTATCTCAAACAACTTGAATTTGCTAAGGTAGGATTTGCGTAATTGATAATGTAGCATCCGTTCCATTGATTTTACTTTTAACATAGTGCGATTATTAGTATTTTACCTTGCTACATGTACGACTGTCGTACCTTCAGAGTAGAGTCAGCAGCAAAGAGTATTTTCATGTTAGATAGCTGAGTTTGCTATGTGTCCAGTGAAAACCACCCCAGGCATTATCTGCAAACGAGAACAGCGCCTAGACATAGCATGAACCGTTTGTTCTCGCGCGGGAGGGTTAGACAAAGTTTCAAAATGATCTGTAATGTTGCTTCGTTATTTATTTTGATTATTATGTACTCTGTAGCTTCAGCCATCTTCCCAGTGCTCTTGTGTTTTGTTGTATATGGTAGATCACTTTTGTTGATTTTATTTTATTTCTTATTTTGCGTATCGTTTTGTACATATTAAACACGCGAATAGCTTTAACCGGAATAAAACCCTATGTTTTAAAGCTCTCCGCTCATTTTACTCAATACATACCTTCGACGAGCCGGTGTATTGTGATCCGAGTGAAGTTTGTTTAAGAAAACTGCAATCGATTATTCTGTAATACTTGCATTGGATGCCAATGTACTTATTTATTGCCACTCATTCAAACGGAAAAGAGCGTACCTATGAGAACAGCCCAATAGAAATGGATTCAATTTGAGGTTCATTTCAGCGCAAAGAATGACACTCGATTGCCCACTAACATAGACTGGAAACGTTGTTTGATATCATATCGCGGACAGAACAAACAAGCATGAAACGACTTTCAAACTTCATTTTAGTCAAACCTTTGAAGAACAACCCTCAAAAAAGCACCCATTTGTAGCGTTTTGCTATTATTCTGCTGTTCTTCTGTGATGGACGGGCATGTACTGCAAAACTATGCGGTAAAGTGTGTTCTGGAGCGGAACCAAAACAAAAATCTAGGACGGAAATACGAAAACGCAGATTTGATGAACACTTTCGAAAAGAAACTTATAATTATAGAAAAGCAAGAAAACCTGGTTTCGGTTAGTGATGTTAATTTCGCCCAACAGCCCCAAAGTCGTTGCAGAAAGGCAACAAAGCAAGATACGAAACTGAACTCATCGATCGTTCCCTTCTCGGAGGAGCAATAACTAAATGCTACTCTTACAAACCCAGTGCAAAACAAAGAGGTTTATGTGTTTGTGTGTGTGTGTGTAAGTGTGAGTGAGTGTGTGAGAGAGAGCGAGAGAGAGTTTGTATGCGCAACCTCTTTTGCAGAAGCTACAAAACTACAAACAAAACATTAAATGTATACGTAACTAGCTCGTAAGAAGATCCTGTATTTAAATATGAATATTGAGTATAAATTAGTCAGCGATAAGAGAGGTGTTCAATACGATGGGACGACACTAGCGAAGCGATTGCTGTAAACAGTGAAACAATGAAACACGTCATTTAATGCAACTAAATTGGTTTAGTTGTCCGCTTTTCCAATAAACCTAAAAAAACAAACAAATTACACCACCCAAAGTAGAATACATGTGACCACAGAACATATGTTTTACTCACATTAGAGCGTACACTCAAGGGAGGGAAAAAATGTGCAAACACTTTGTCACCTTGGCTAGGATCAACAGCATTGAAGGGAAGCAAAGTGACAGCGATAGTTGCTGGTAGTTTTAAGTAACAAAATTTGGGCAGCCCGAAGCGCTGCAGATGCTGCTCAGCAACTATTAGGAGCGCAGTTATAAGAAGCTCAACACTCGAAGTAAGCAAATGGAGTAAGCGAATAGAAACATGAAAATTACAAGGAACGGTAAGGTTTTCTCTTGCCAGATCAAAGATGAAGAAATCAGAAAGTATCTAAAACAAGCTAAATGTAAAGAAGACAAAGTGGGTCATTTTAATTGGAAACCGACCGTAAGCAATTACCAGAATTGTCAAAAAATAAATGAATTGAATACGACAGAAAATCATACCCATCTTACGTTCTGTTCACCGTGTATTAGTTGAGCTCTGTTCTGTTTGGAGAGACGCCCAGACGGACGTATATCTTAATAGGTAAATATTTCAAGGTAAATTTTCACAGCTAGTTTCCACATTTTTAAGAATAGTCTTTTAAACGAAAATTATAAATTATCTAAATTTTCGAATTACCTATGAGACAGAAAAGCCATATGAATCCACTGAAGTAAGAAAACATCTTGCGAAGATTTACGGCGGTATTCCCTGCAAATGGATACCCCATGACCAGCGTCAAACTAATGAAGTGCTTATGAAGTGTCACGCTTTGCAAGACCACATTTTCCATCGCTGGAAAAAGAGAAAAATTGGTACACATTCTCCGAAGCTTCGGCTGCAACCTGCCCGATCGTTGTGCGAAGTATACGTTTCCATCCCTAACGGACGGCGCATACTTTCGAAAGACGACCGACGAATTCGAGCAGCGATAATTAAGTGCCGGAATGTGATCCTAACGGCCATAACTTACCACCCTTACCAAAATGTGAAGCCGAAGCGAAATGGGAAAATGACAAAGCGCATGCGTTCCCAACGGATATGCATATGGCGTCGGATGATATAAATTTCGAATTTTCTGCCTCTTTCCAAAAATCTGGCGCACATCCCTTCATCCCTTTTCTGCAGGACTCGCGTGCAGGTACAATAGTGCATGAGTTTCATCGTAGGGGGCATTGCTGTTCTGCCAGTTGTGCGTACGGTTGCTGCTAGATGACGCTACTGTACGAACATTTTCCAAAAATGTATACAGTATTGAACAAAATAAATGTGAGCCACAGCATTGCATTGCTTTTCGTTTTAGAGCTGTTCCAGTGTCTCGGTCTCGGCGTTCGCTAGCGAACCGTTTTCCCACGTGTTTACGAATTTCGATCCGGGAGATGCGGAATATTACGTCAGTACAGTAATTGTGTGGAACGGCTGTAGTTTAATGAGAGCACAGATTGTCTTATAGGTCAAGATGAAACTCGATTTCCGAGCTAGAAAGAGTGTGGGAAGTTTATATCACTGTACGTTGCATGCATCATGAGTAAGGTATGTAAAACTAGTACCCAGCGTATTTGCTGCAATCCATTATTATGAGTAACTTCTATTAAAAATTAGTATTGCAAATATTAGAAAGAACTAAAACTTAAAAATATGTTGCTCATAATTATGAGCTTGTCGAATGTTCAGAACTGATTTCAGTTACATCGCTTTTCTGTCAGCATCACCCACTAAAGTTGACTTATCATCTTGCTAAACAGGTATTCTCTTGATACAAGCGCTGACAATTGATAACGTTTTGATGGTTGTTGCCTCTGTACATTAAAAACTACCTTAACATTACCTTTTTTCACCATGTGTTGCATTCCCTGTGTTCATGCGAGTTTTGCAGTGTGACCAATACTGGCTGGTCGCGCTGCGATAATCGTTCAGCTAATGGTAGTTTGAATATGCTTGTGCCAAGTTTAAGGTTCCAGACAACTGATGCAATTGATTGGTGTTCGTTAGACCAGAGGCACTGGTGTTTTGACGTTACACTTTTGTGTTTTGTTGCAAGCATGCGGCGTCCATAATGACGACGATGATGAACTGCAGTTTAATTTGAGCTGTTCGCTTGGTTTGTTATTATCCTACAATCATCAACGGGGTCGTGAAACTACAGCTCAAGGCATTAGCAGCTTGATTGTAGTGAGAAACAAAATTAATTTTAGCCAACACCATCACAATCAACGCTTTCAACATCCGTCCAAGTTTTTACTTTTGCCTCGCCCGTTCGATGTGTCGACGCCGTTTTTGGTTTCTCAACCGCATGCAGTCTCGTGGCTCAGGGCCATGTTGCTGCACTTCGCTGCCATCGCCATTCCTCATTAATTGAATCCGAACGATTCCAATTATCTCTCGATGGGCTTACATGTATGTGTAAATTACTTTGATAGAGTGTATATGGCAGAAAGCGGGTCTGTACAAGCTGACTGAAGCGAATGGCTATTTGTCTTACTCACCGCTTACAAGTAGGCTGTCTTACTTATTTACCTTTTTAATGTTAACGTTTACAAAACTTTCTAACAGCTAAATGTAACATCTTGGCTGGCTTTAGAGTACAGGGTTAACCAATAAAATTTGACAAATGACCATTGTTTTGTTTTAAATCGACCGATCACCTTTTTGTTTTTGTTTTGTAAAACGCTTGTGCTATCACATCATACTGTTTCACATAATACGCTCCGTGATGCTGTAGGAACTTTTTATCTGAAATTGGTTTCGTCCGAGGAGTTTGTTTCCTTAGATATTTCATCAGTTTTTTTTTACTTTATGCTTTTGTAATTGAAAACTAGAACCCAACGTCTATCACGTTTTAACACCATCGATGCTCGCATTGTATCAACTTCGACTTGTGCAGAAAACGTGCACCGATGCTAACATTCCGCGACCAGCAAACACAAAAATCGTGATGCAATCAATTAATCTATGCCGTATTCTAACGAGTGTAGTTGTTTTTGGTCCATACGATGCAATCGATTTCAATGGTTTTATGTAAAAAGAGTGTATGAAGCCCTGGGAGTGCAGCTGGAGCAGTGGAGTGGTATGGTTAAGTCTAATGAAACGATAGAATGATTGGCAATGCAGCCGTTGTACCCTGGTGACAGTTTGACTGCTCGGCTAGAATCGGGACGCTCGAAGACGTCGCTATAATGAGCAGAAAAATTCGAGCGGCAGTACATCAGTGGCGGAAGATCAAGCGGTGCACACCATTGCTCTGGCGAATGGCCGCTCAAAATGACATCAAAAGGAAAACAGGAGAAAATTATACGATCCTGGTTCGCGATTGGAGTGCATGGCGCAAAGCATTCCTGAAATTGGATGTGAATCAGCGAAAAAACGAAGACATTGGAAATAAATTATTTATGAGCATCAAAATCACATGGCCGTTGCTGGAGATCCCGTCGCGGAGGTCATCATCGTATTAACAATTGTCTTCCTCTTGGTATGCTATGTTTTCGTTGGTGAAACCTTTTTTTTCGCGTTAGCGTAGCGAGGTTTATATTTATTTCACATCATGCTTTGTGCATGTTCATCTTTCGGTATCTGGAGCTTGAATAATTTCACGTACGACCCAAAGCATTCAGCGGAAGCAAAAAAGCAAAACTTACCATACCCAACGCGTATGAGCTGAAGCCTCATAGGACGTGGACAACGTTTTCCATCCAGCTTTCTGCTTCAGAATCACCAAAACTTGACGCAAATTTACTCAACATATCAGTAGGTTCCATTGTTGCCCTGGAACAGGTTTCTTCCTCAGGTATTGACTGAAAATAAATAAAAAGCAAGATACATAATGTAACAACTTCTCGACGCTCAAGCCCTTCAATGCTGAATGCGTGTGTTTGTGTGCGCGCGCTGATGAAAGACGCTGAAGCCGTGTGCAATTTAAAATAAAACCGCAACGCTGTTCGTTGTTGTACGAAATCTTTAAATTTTTCGGTGCTAACCAATCAAAACCGAATCATCGAACGCCTTGCAAAACTATTTGCGCAAAAAGACTTCCAACCAAGCTTGATCTTCTTTTGCACCGTCGACGAAAAAATCATTACCTGGTGTTAGGACAAAAAGCGGCAAAAAAAAAACGATGGTAGGTGTTTGAAAGGTGGCGTGAAACAGGAGGAAAATGGTACTGTGATGGGCCGTAAAACATAAAATTAATTTTAACGATGTTGCGAATTTCTCATGAACCTTAAAACCGTAGTGATGATCGGAAAGCAATAAATGAAACAAAACTCACGTTTATTTGAAATCGTTTGCCGGGACGTTTAACCACAAGCGTGTAAGTTTGGTGGACAGCTGGTTCGTACTTCATCTTCTTCTTTTGGCTCTACAGTCGTGCAAAGCCTTTGACGTCCTTATCGGGTTTTCTTGACTTTATATTGTCCATAGTTGTAGAGCCACTCTTGTGTACGGAGAGTCGGTCAAAATTCATTATTAAATTTAAATTAATTAGTAACTGCTACCATAACCACCATATCAGATCTTCGTCCAGTATTTTCGTCCTTTTCATCCATAATGAAGTTATTCTATAAAATACTGTTGAAACTACTGTAATAAAAAATCTCTTCTTGAAACACGATTTAGCACTTGAAGGATCTATTTGAGCATTGTTGCAGATTATTTTTTATTTTAATTAACTCACAATCCTGAGTCGATAAGAATACTGACCACGATCATAGCATTGCTGTTCCTAACGAGATGGATAATTCAAACTTGTAAACGAACGCTGGGATAACTATAGGCCAAAAATATCTTCTTTGGCATCATGGAATCACTTCAAGAGATCACCGGTTTGCGATTTCCGGACTTCTTGTCTTCATTTAAGCCATAGATGGTTAGTTTGCTTCGGCTCTTGCGGACCGCCTCGTTTATAAAAAAAAAAGTTCAAATAAGCACAAATTTCAATTCAGATGTTTAAGACTTTGTTTGTGATGTTTGAGCCAACAAATAAAATTATTGGCTATATATTTCTCATACATGGTAATTGTGAGGCTTTGTTCATCAATGACTTATTTATGAAATTTGATTTCTAACGCTGTCAAAATTTGTTTTCAGCGTTATGGTGCCCGGGAGCATTAACCAATAGTCACGATAAAGTAAAGTAATAAAGCACCATTCAAATTTTTGGCGACAGCATCGACTCTGTATGACTTCATAACTGCTCCATAATTTCGGAAAAAAAAAGAAAAACGATAAAGATTTTCAGTCAAAAGACACAGAAAATCGAACTGAATTTCCGTTTTATTTTATTTTTTTCCTTTTCTTTGTAAGTACTTTGAAGTAAATCGATATTAATGATTTGCTGCATCTAATCTCATTGATTTTTTTGTTTAGTCTGAAGTCACTGCTCAGCCGTACACAACTATTCATACAAACTTTCCATGGGACGGATAAGGCTAGATGGCAGTAACATTGCACGACTTCATTGAGCAAATACCATACACAGTTTGTATGACTATTCGTATACGACTGAGCATACTTCACCCTTAATAACACTTTCACTACACATAAGCACAACACTTACTAACTATGTAAAATGAAGACTCGTTGTTTCCTTTTATTGATTTCCTACTTCTTAAAATGTTTCATGTATAATTTTAATTGAATGATTGTGTACTATTAAACCTATGCATGCGAAATATTTATCCAAACCCGATATTCGATGAAATTTCAAAATAAAATATGTCGATCCGTCTTTTTTTGTATTGGTCACTGTATGTCTCGCGCTTTGCATAACTCTCGGGCGGAATAGAATCAAACATGCATACATTGAATTGCATACATCTGGGAGCAAACACACTTATGTCGACATTGCACTGTGGTTGATTCAATCCTAATTATTGGACAACTCTTTATAATTTTTATTTTTATTTCTTCTTTGCCAGATTTGAAGCAAATTACTGCAGAAATTGTCCGACAACTTTTCACGGTAAGTGTATGTAATAGAGTAAGTCAAGATTTTTCTTATCTTTTTTTTAAATCACTTTTATATTTATTTTGTTTAAAAGCAACTATATGAGCGTTTTGCCGGTTTGTTTCATAATTATTTATTTATTTTATTTATTTATTAATTATTACGGACTGATGCCGTATTGTCACCACCGCATGTGGTGACTGTGAATTATATTCACGAAAAAAAATTAACAAAATTAACTAAGCATTTCCTCCTAGTTATTTGCCATATCCCGGGCATGCTCGGTTGTGACGGATGATGGGTGGTTGTTGTCCATTTCTATTGGGTGGGTGTGTGTGTGTGTTGTAGGTTTTTTGGTCCGGTTCTATTGCTGTGGCTATGGTTTCGATGGGGGTTGGTTCGCTCCGGTTGACTATTGCAGTGTGTGATGTGGGGCTGGACTGAAACAAACAAGCACAGTTATTTGGACAGTACAAACATGAATTTTTCTGCGTGCAATGTTCTCCAAGCAGCCCAGCAATGTCACAGCCCGTGATCGACCAAGTCAACATCGAACTCAAAAGCGATCGGCGGATTCCATCTCGCAACAGCTGGGGTGACTCCACTGTTTACGAGTCTGTACCCGCCGACCACTCCCGCGCCCAACGCCAACCCAGGCGAACCCGCTGTACCAAAGCTGGACTGGCTTGGAGAACACTACTACAGACAAAAAAAAAAACACAAGCCTGCCTCCTTTTAACGGCAGTAAGAAAATTGCCCTCGAATGCAATTGCTCCGTCAACGGATCGCACGTTGCACAACATCAAACATTTACAACAAAGACAACACAACACATAACAAAAGGAGTGGCGGCTGTGGATTGGAGGGATAATAGGGATGCGGAATCAAAGGATGAGACCGTTGTCTCTGGCGAATCGGTAGATGAGCCTCATGTAGGCGAGGTCTCTAGTCGCCAACACTTCCCTTATTTCTATACCCGGTCGTCTGCCGATGCCCTCGACTGCGCTTAACAAGGAGGGTCTTGCAGTTTCAAACTCCACGCAGGACCACAGAAGGTGATCCACATCGCGAAATCCGTCACCGCAGCCACACACCTTCGTCTGAGCCAGAGTTATACGCTGCAGATGAGCGTTCAACGCGAAATGATTCGACATAAGTCGAGACATCATGCGTATGAACGCCCGGTCTACAGAGAGCCCACCGAACCAAGGCCGCAGGGACACTTGCGGAGAGATCGAGAAAAGGAATCGCCCGAGATCATCCGCCTCCCACATGCTCTGCCAGCGAGACAGGAAAAGTTGCTGTGGTAGGCGAAGAAACTCTCGGGCCGAGATTGGACGGTCGTAAAATGCGCCTTGTTGGACGCCTGTTTTGGCCAGTGAGTCTGCCTTCTCGTTGCCGGGAATTCCACAATGAGAAGGTACCCAAATTAGCGAAATCCTGAACGCCTTGTCGAACATGGAGCCAAGCAATTCTATGATTTTAATGACCAGGAAATCCTGACTCTTAACAGCCTTCGGGGATCGTAGTGCTTCGATAGCGCTAAGGCTATCTGTGAAGATGAAGTACTGATCCGAAGGTCTCGCTGCTATAATCAATAGTGCGTACAAGATTGCGGCTAGTTCTGCGGTGTAGACACTACACGGCTCCCGCAATTTGAAAAATGCTTCGGCGGACTCACTAAAAACGCCGAAGCCGGTGCCTTCCTTAGAGGATGATCCATCAGTATAATACTGGCTTCTTTGGTCTAAATGACCATACTTATCCCTGAAAATGCCCGGAACTACCATCGGGCGAAGATCATTCGGTATGGTCTTAATTTCCTCGTGCAACGAGGAATCTGTTGTTAAAAGGGAACTGTAGGTCTCAGGAAGGGCAGCACGGTTTAATGCCTGTGGAGCGCTAGGATGCACTTGTAGGGCAACAAAATCTTCGTAGATTTTCAAGATCTTGCTCTTAGAACCTGTCTCTAGAAGCGCTTTAAAATTTTCTTCGATCAAGGGATTTGATACTGAAGAACGGACTAGATGGCGAAGCGACAGCATTTCAAAACGAAGTTTTAGCGGCATCACTCCGGTCATCACTTCTAGGGACATGTTGTGTGTTGATTTCATGCTCCCTAGTGCGAGTCTAAGACAACGATACTGTAGCCTCTCTAGTTTGAGGATATGCGTGTTGGATGCCCAATGGAAGCATATGCTTCCATATTCCAACACGGATAGTACCGTTGTCTGTTTCATAATTATAATAGTTAAATTATTTGATTCTATGGATAACTTCATTAAATTTAGCATATTCCAAAATTGACAATGATATTGTTACATGACGAGTTTACACAAAATTGCATAGCAAAAAGTTTGTACAGTTAAGTCCTTAACCCATATGGGTTCTATGTTATTGGAGCATGTAAAGTATCACAAAAAAATACAGGCATGACTATCGTTTATTCCTCACGCGAAAACCAATTTAAACCTGCCTGTGATGAATCCCACCAATCTCGGACATGCATTTACAATGCCCACCGTGAGCGTTCCAAAAACGCCATGGGATTACAGAAACGCTTTCCTGAGGGTTCTGGTCGTTGCCGTGGTGAGTTTGAACATGCGAAAATTGGACTACGTTCCGATTCCGACTTTATTCGCTGGGCCTGGGTGTAGCTGGTCAATAGAGCGAGCTATTTTCCGACCTGGATGAATGAGTTATTATTCAAAAATGGATTAATGTATATTTAATAAACATGACCATGGGACCGAACTTTATCATTTTATATACGCAAAGATTCCATTGTCAAAGGTTTTTGTGCTAGGCGCATTCTTAGCTCCGAAACGCCCTGCTCGGGATGTAGCATGGACTACAGTGAAAATGAATATGGCGGTAATGATGGGTGCCGTTCATGATAAAATGCTGGTTTACAAAACGCTTAGCTTTGCATGCAAATGATCGGAGTAGCTAAGACTGGGTGGCGTGTGGTTGAATGCGATACGGCCAGAAAGGCATTTTGTGGTACAGAGCACCAAATTTCATCGTACTTTGGAAATAGTCAGGAGAGGAATGAAGTTGGAAGGAATGATGATGATGGTTGCTCTAGCGTATCAGCCAAAAGAGTAAAGGCCCATTGTACAGTCAGATTCCTTACATTCTTGCTATTCCCATCTGTTGGGCCAGGGTTGTCTAGAGTTGAATATAGCACCTGAGCAACAAGTTCAAATCAAGATTAGAAATCAACCTAGAATGATCTGTAACGAATATTGCTGCTGTACAAAAACATTCACCAACCTTGCTACAACAATTCATTTTCGTGGAGAGTCTGCTGTTTGACGAAATCCAATCGAATCATTTGTTACTTAATGTTATATTATGCTTTTCCTAAGTATTTTAATTTACCTTGAAGTGCATCGCTACTCCTTACAAAAAAACACACCACCATTCCAGCATCTAATTTATGTTTCCAAAATTAGATTATGTTATGTACAGTATTTTACCGTCTTAGAGTGCTTTAAAATATGATCGAACAAAAAATTAACCAAAATATAAAACAATTTCTTTAATTTCCTGTGAAAACGGTAGCTTTTTTCGTGCAGGGATCAATCTTCAAGGAGCGTGGTGTGCTAGTTACCCGTAGCTGAAAAAGCCTATACATCAATACCAAACCTAAACGGAACACAGGGCGTTGGGACCGGCATCGAGCGAATGACAAAATACCAACGATCACCAACGTTAAGGCATATGTTAATTTATGTAGTTCAAATAGTGATCAAATATGTGGAATATGATTTACAACAGGGCCCATAAACAACGCGAAGCATCGCCCTAACGGAGACGGCGAATGTTCGGGACAATTGCAATGCTCAGATGGATGAACGGTAGGACTGACCATTGCTGTCAGCGGGAGTGATGGAAAATTGTTTCCTCAAATGCGGAAGCTCCGTGTTCCGGCCATTATGTCTTCCTTTCCTATTGCGATTCCTTTTTCCCTCACGCTCGGCCCACAGTAAACGAACGAACGCAAAATGCAACGCGAAACGTAAGTCCAGCGCAAATGTAAACAAATTATAAAAAAGCAAGCAGCGTCCACGTGTGTCCACAGGCCAGTCTCCTGTTGGGCGCTTACACTAGATGGACATAGGATGCATTGTATTTTACAGTCGTTTGAGCGCTTCGTTGTTTGTGTGTTGTGGGTTTTAACAGTCATACCGCTCCTACATGGAGCCGTTGTTTTTTGCGTCAATTCGACAGGGACTGTGTCTGTGTTTTTGTTCCAGTTTCATCACACGTGTTGCTGCAGGTCGAGTTTATCAAGCAATTCTTATGAAATTGCCCATTTTCGACGACACGCGGAACTCATAAAGCGGATATGGGTTGTAAATTAAACCAGAAAAGCAAAAACAATGAACCTACAATGTGGAAGTATAGTCCAGCTGCTTAAGATTGTAGGATTGGTTTTGCTAAAGTGAGTGGTGTGAGGGGTATGGTTGAAGAAGAGACTTTTCATTTTCTATCTCTTGGACGTGGATTTTCACAAAAATCTGATGTGGATTTTGTAGTGGGTTGGCAGAAAATAATAGTTTGTGGCGTCTAATGGCATACTTGTAATGAAAATGCTTATGCTGTGATGCTTCATGTTTACATCTTTACTTTGATTAACGACGTTTACTTTCCTGCCATTGTAAGATATTAATAGGTTTTCGTTGAAAAAACTATTTAAACTTTATTTAAAGCAATACCGACAATATCATCGCGAAGTATGCACAGCCCTTCAATTGTCAAATGGCTTAAAGTCTCTATAAACTAACTAACCAACTAACAGGCCTCCAATCACCGTGGTGATACTTGAAACAAGATCTGTACCAAATCGTAAGCTGTCCGTTCGCACGAAGATTACTGGTAAAAACTTTGGCCAAACATGATGCCAAGAACTCATAGAGTAAAAACGATTGATGTCTGATGTTTCAAGATCTTTATAAACTATCCAATCAACTAACAAGACCTCCAGGAATTGAAGAATAAAAGATGATGAAGAACATGCGTGGATGCATGAAGCAGCAAAAGCGGATGTTTGAAGTTGCATTTGGATATTATGATGTTTCACTTAAGAAGTGCCTACAACATCAACTAGGATAGAAAAGAAATAACAACTAAACAAAAATAGGTATACAAGCCATGGTTTATACTGAGTTAAGATGATTGAGGTTATTCACCCACCTAACGGAATGTTAGTTTAAATTGTTCTTAAGAAAACAATACTTTGCTTGATTTATTCAATATTCGTTCCACTCATCCACAATTGATAAAATGAATCTTGCCAAACAAATTCTAATATCAACAAACAACTTCACCAGGCAGAAGAAGCTGGTAGTTTATGTTATTTCGCTCAGTACCATCGCTTGCTCATAAAGTAGCTGAAGAAAAATTTCGTGGTAAACAGACAGCTGGTGACTTGCTCCACCCGCGTTAAGAAAGCAAATTTAGTTCTGCTTTATTAAAAACGGTCATGAATTTTCAACAACAATTCTTCGGATGCGCACTGTCCAAATGGGAGTTGTTGGGATCCCAACATCGTTCCTTAGCTAGCCTTAACTAAGCGTACAACCCATTTCCCTAACAAATCGCCCAACAGCCTTCGTCGTCGAGTATTGGCGCACCGTTGCTGGTTGGAGGAGAAACAGCAAAATACATTCTGCCAATCTCAATGAGCGCAACAGTCATAGAGGTACTGAGCCGGAACTATGGGAGAACGTTTTAGCATCGAAAATAAACCAATGTATACAGAAATCTGGCAAGGATTCGTAAGCTGTAAAGCACTATTATATTTCGCTTCCCTTTTGGGAGTTTACTCCGCGTTTTTGTCACCGATGCTTACACGTCCCATTCCCGGCGCGCCGATTGCAATAGCACAAGTTGGAAAAATGTCTTTTAAAAGTGTGTAGACTGCGTAGATTCCATTGCTGCTGCACTTCTTTCAGCCGCGATAAAAATGGATCTGGAAAACAGCTTCCAACCCGTTGAAGGAGTCCCACGGGTGGCAACGGGCGGAGGTTGGTAGACTGCTACTGACGATAAATGTGTTGGTTTGGAAAAATAATAATAAATAAACATACAAGAACCAGAATTGTGGGCAAAGTTTTTTCATGTCGCATAGCTTGCGCATCTCCTAGTCTGGATCCATCCCATTGAGCTGTTGTAGATGGAAGTTATCAATTCAGTGTCCAAATGTATGTTTTCCTCGAATTCTTTATTGAGAGCATGGGTTACCCAACGAGCGAAAGCACTTTTCATGAACGTATAAGTACTGATTTATCAGCAAAACAGAACATAGCTCCACAATGAGGACGACAGTGAGAAGCAGCAAAACAACTCCACGCAGGCCCAGACTGTTTGAGAAGGAAACAACTTCAGCAAGGCTGTGTGGAAAAAGGTTTGCAGCAATCGGGTACTTTTCTTTCCATCGATATGCAAACAAAGTTTTATAGCCAAAGCATATGCAGAACTTCGTGAAAAGACAGACCAATTTTTATTGTAATACATAATGAAATAAAAGCGATAAGGTACGTATTAATTTTAAAATTGGTACAAACACGCACGAAAGGAATATCGTGTAAACTTTATTTTCATGTTTCTTGAAGTGATGTATTGCCTGCTCATCCCATGGGAATAACAATTCTTTGCGATAGCTTTGATCTATTGGCTGATCCTCGTGGTTTTCCTCCATCGCAAAGATTCCCCGAGGCATTCAAAATAACGTTGACCTATAGCTGTGCAAAAATGCCGCTTCTCTGAATCTCTATTGCAAATGATGTTCCTAAATAGTGAGTGAAAATTCAGACCCAGACTCCTCATCACTTGCCATGATAGTTCAACAACAAACATTTGTTGACGCAGTGCCAATACTTTTGTTTGTTTCTTTCGAACACGAGACCGATGCTGATCTCATCGAAATCGTTCTTTCGACATTCGTAACAAAAGTCATTGAAATAGTTGTTTTCCACATAGATCGAGCATATCGTACAGTTAAAATGTGAAGCTGCTAGGAGAAGAGGCGCAAAGAGATGCGGAACTACGAACGGGAGAGCAGTGGTTAAATTTATGGCTAGTTTTCCATTTTAGAAAATAATTCTTCACTTGATTGTCATTTGAGTTTTTCTTTCGCTCGTTGGCGGATTCTTCTTCACTTCTTTCAGAAAACCAACGCGACAATCACCGAAGAGGTGAATGAAGATGAAGAGTTTGTTTTTCTCTTTCATTTCCTTTCGTCGGTGAAAATCGATTAGGTGGAATAGGGGAGAGCAGTGATTTGTGACAGTTGATTTTAGGCTCGATTTTTTTTATCTTTTTCGTTTTGATTCACCGTTGGAACTATGGCTAATTTGAAGAGCAAAAAAAAATCCAAAACTTGTACACTTTCGAAACTTTTGGCATAAAATCTATTAGAATTCGAAACTTTGCTTCAATCTCAATAATGATAGTGTTTTGTTTGAGTGCGGATGGAATTTCGTTTATCTCCGAATGAACGCATGATAATTTTTCATGGAGCTTTCGTCAACTCTTGGTGTAATTTGTAGGTTATACACAATATTTGCAGGTCCGAAGCTAATGTCTTAGGATGTTGATAATCACTGATAGCCTTTGATCAAACAATCAAGGTTTTATTTTGAAACGGGCCAAGTTAAAGTAATATGATAATGTGGTAAACCTATCATGGACAACTCAACCTCGACATCATTTCGATCAAACTTTTAAAAGAGTAAGGTATCCATGCATGTGTTATAATGAAGTTGTAATAAAAGCGGAACCGCTCCGAACCATTTGTACGGTTAACAGTGATGCCGAGCATCAAGAACTGAGCTCTGATTCTAAATTTATCCCGTTATACTTATAACCTTGCTGATTCAAGAATCAGCGAAGAACATATCAAAATGAGGCAAGTATGGTTCGGAAAAAAATGTATGGCCAGTAGCCATTGCATGCTCCATAAAAGGTTGGAGGTCTGGTAATGATCATGTAAATGGTGTGTATCACAATACATTTGCAATGGGCCTCAACCGAAGTTGGTGCATGCAGCATTTAACGGTACACGGACTGCCCACGGTTCAGCAAATGGTAGAAGCGATTAGCACAAGTTCCCATCACTTTCACATTCCATGCGTAAGAAACCTTGCTAGATTCATCCATTTTGATTTTCACCTTTTTATGTTGTGTTCAGCAACTAATTTCTTAATAACATGGCAGTACATATCACGTCCGTAATCAACCCGATGAAATATCGAAACATTTCCAATCTTAAATCACTAGAACAAAGAAAGCTTATTCAAAATATTCTATTTACACAAAGGTTTTTACAAACCCAAACAAAAACCTAAAATCCACTGCGAGTTTTGATCATAATCATCAAAACTTATTGTAGGAGTTATCGTTCTTGCATGGAGCAGTAAGTACATCCGTTATATGAAAATTAATCGTTGTCTGGGACTTCGTTCTGTATCTTGCCTCTTTCACTTGGTGTTCTTATTTTTGTGGGTTTAATGAAATAAATGAATGATTTAATAGACAAGTTCACAGAGCATAAACTAAGCTATTATGAACTTATTCGTGAGTGAATTACATTTCCCTGCGAGCCTGAACTTCATTGGACTTGAACCTTTTTTCAGCCGCCGCATGGAAGCAAAAACTGAGAAAGGAAATAAAAAATCCTTATTTATAGCCATGCTGAATAGGATACTGCTCTGGCGATGATGGTACGGAAACGACAGCGTAATGAACCGTTGCCAGAACAAGCGAAATCTCAGCAATCGTATGGGAAATGCTCTACTTCTGGCGTCAGCGTGTCGCCTCAAAGGGATATAACGCTGGAGATGTGTATGAACCGAGAAAAGAATTCTAGTGAAATCTTTATAGAGTATGTTTGTTTCCTTCCGCCGCACTATTCGGTTTTGTATCGATGGATTTCTCCATCGTTCGAATCTCTGCAAACCATCTCTTGCCTAACTTTCTTCTTCAAGCTTTACGGATGAATCTTGGAGAACGGATGAATATTTCGCTTCATTCTCAAAAGTAAAGGCATCGAGCGCCAGACAAAACTTCGTTACTTTTTCATATGGAGATTTCGTCAGCACATTACGGAAGTTGCTGGCACATTCATTGTGTGTAGCACCATGGTACAGTGTCGGAACAAGCGTTGACGAAACAAGCTTTGCGCGATAATTTACACCAAATTATTGTATTCCCCTTCGGTAGACGCTCGCTACGCGTTCAGTACGATCACAGCGTGCTTCATTGGACCGCGAACATAATTAATCCTGAGCACGCGACACGCGGACGCTAAACTTTGTCGCCAAGTGACGGATGAAATAGCAGAGCGGTCGGGAGAGTGCGGCAGCTTTTGAAAGGCATTGGTGCTTTTGCCAGCACTGCCACCACTGGAAAGGCAAAGAAGAAAAATAAAACACATAAATTACTTTGAATCCGATTTTGGCACGATTTGGACCTCACACATGGCCAATGGAAGGAAGGATGCCGCTTGTGGAGTTGAATTAAAGAGGTCGAAATGCAGGAACGACGTGATACGGCTTACGGCTTTTCATTTTGCCTTCATAATCTGTGCCTGTGGGAATGATCAATTGCACAGTGCGGAGGACGATGTCAGGAGCCTGAAATGAAGCCGCGATATAACACGTAACGTTAGGCGTTGCCATATTAAACGACTCTTCACTACACCTCCAGCGAGCGTACGCATATCCACTTGCGGTTGTAAATGTTTTCGTCAACATCTTTGTCAAAGTTGTAATTGTTTTGAATCGTCAAATCAAAACACGATCAATCAATAAAATTTTATTACACTTTCTGTTTGGGTTGGCATGGTTCAATGACGGGGCTGCTTCCTTCTTTATATATTCCTTCTTTCCTGTTTCGCCTGTTTCGATCGATCTTTATTCGCCGTATGTTTGCACACTGGTTTTCGCACACGATGCTTGCAAAATTCACCCCGTGCGTCGTACGATTTCTCCAAATTAGGATTTGCACAGCGTATGCCTCAATCGATTAGTTTTTTTTTGTTTTTTTTGCACATTTACTATGCCCATACTGGTCAGCTCACGACTGTACGCGTTGAATTGTAGCTGCCGAATATAGTTGAAAGTCTAGTATGTAAACATGTGCAATACTAAACAGAACGTAAGCTAGACGCAGAGGATTTTTTTTATCAGGAAGGTTCTAGGTTCTACTATCCATTTTCTTATTCAATTCACAAACCATTCACACAGTACCTTTTGTGGTTACGAAATATCAAAATAACAATAATAAATACATATTCTTTACACGCTTGCAAAGCTCACCTCTAATTTTCAGTTAAGGAATACTTTGCGAGTAATCCAACATGATGGTGGCATCACCAGCGACCCTACGAACAAACATTGAAATACGCAGGGGTGATGTTCAGATAGGTGACCGCACCTTTGCAGTTGTCGAAAACTTCACCTACCTGGGGTCAAAAGTAAGCACTCCAGCACTCACATACCCCCCTCTGCGTTTGGTCTCTGCGGTATGAACTCCGTCCAAAAATATTGCAGCGAATTAGACTCGCTAGGCTCCGGTGGGCACGTCATGTCATGAGAATGGCACCGTACGACCCAACCCGCAAAGTCCTTTTAGGGCGTCCACACGTACGGAGAATGCATGGTAAGCTCAAATTGAGATGGAGTCATGGCGTTGATGCTTCAGCCAGAACGTCCGAGATAATCGATAGGCAGACGATTGTGCTGGACCCTTAGTGGTATCGATGATGGTTGCAGCAGGCAAAGACCACGACGCAATTATAGAGCCTTTGTGAGAAATAAGATTCTCAGATACTCAGATTATCAAATACTTCAGTACAGGTTTTACATTATCGGACTAATTTCGGACATATTAATGTCATGTGCGTGTCGTTTAATGAAGTCTCCAAATTATTCAATCCACATGTGTTTAAGTCCGCATTTCGTGAACGGTTCCGTTTCTATAGGAATTAGGATAACTTTAAGTTATTCATGTAGATAAACGTCAGATGAATCAGGTAATAAATACGGTACCTCGCAGTCTTTGTTGTGTGTTTACTTCGGTAGAGATTTGATCTTAAACACACAAATCTTCAATTAAATTAAACATATCTGAGCTTAGGCAAGATACTAGAAATTTCTATAAATGTGCTGGCTCAAGTAAGAAAAGCACCGAGTTTCAGCTTTTATTTCCTATTCAGCTATATTTGATAGCTTACATCTTTCATAACGAAATTTTAAAATCATTCACGAATAGAAAAATTGGAAGCCCCTTGCCTACAAAAGTTTGTTAAAAAAGTATCTATCTGTCTGGTTTTCATTCTGACACACAATACCTGCAGCGTAAAAAGGTTTTAGATGCACCGATTAGATTTTTAGTTTGTTAATATTCTTCAAACTGGACTAACGGCAAATCATGAAAAAGTTAAACATTCGAACAGAACACGGTGCTCGGTGCACCATAAATCTCGGTGTAGTGTGAAGAAGGAAAGCTTGAAGGCACCTTTTTGTTTCCTACTGGCAGCAACACAAAGCATCCATCTTGATCTGTTTGGTACGAGCGAATACGTCGGGGCAGTAGGGCCTTCCAAGCATACGAGGTTAAGTTGAACTTTACGGATCATGGAAGCTTGTGAAAGATAAATTTTTTACGCACATATAAATCGGAAAACCCGCGTATCCCTTCGTGCTCTGACAGCGTTGAGCCCTTTTCGGCCCAAACTGGCGAGTGGAGGCCGTGCCATACGGGCGGTACGCTATACGCTACGGAATGGAAGACCAATAAATTTTCATCTCACAGCCTGAGCGCACAGGTTTTCCGGATTTTCCTTTCCGGATCCGCCATCGTCGTCGTCGTCGTCGTCGTGCATTTGCGTTCGAGCGCGGGAATTCAATAAACCATTTCCCTTCGCAGGACGCGATTCGCGAGTGGATTGCGTTGGTGCTACTCAGCGAATTTCTAAACTATGCATCCAATCACAGGCCATCGATAGCGGGCAGTGGAGTGCAGGGGCGCGCGCAGAGGATGAAACAGTGCCATCGGTACACTGAACGGTTGGCTCCATTTAGTTGCAGGAACCGAAGCCATGCGTCCTCGCAGCGTGTGACGTCGGAATTGCCAACGCATAAAAACAAATAAACCACTGCTGCACAGGAATCCGTTACCAGCGTCCAACGGAAGCGAACCAACTCTAGGAATCTCTATGAAGGCGTGCCGTGAATCGAGCACGTATGTAAAAATGTTATTTAATAACTGTTTATATGACATTCCACTAAATAAAATAATGCATAAATTACGGAATAGTGCACAATAAAGTGAAACTAAAAATGAAATATGCCCACCGAAACGACACATGGGTGTTCTAAAGGTATTTTTTGCGCCGCCCTGCCGAAACCGCATCCGTACTTATACGTATGCACGCGTGAATGCACGCACGAAAATACGCATCATATGCATCCGTTCGCTGGACGGAAAACAGCAGTAAACTCAAGCGCGACACTATTGCTCTTGCGAGACAAATTGGTCTTTGTGTGCATTTGCACTTTGGGCCATAGAACGTTCGCAAAAACGCTAACTACGGACGGATCTTGGGGCATGACCCATGCTGCCAGTGTCACACTGGTCATCGTAGTGAGATTAGGACAAAACGGCTGTTGGGAAAACCTACCGAAATTTTTAACCAACTGTGCATGAACACAATGTCGCGCTTAGCTTTCATTGGCTCATTATTGAAAGTAGTTTCGACACATTTTACATTACCAATATGTACAGTAGTCACTTATCAGTTACGTTTACTAGCCGGGAATTTCTTTTTTGCCGACCGATCGACTATCAAAATACCACTGTGCGTGGTTCTAGTCCTGCAACGGCCATATACGCCGTTTGAAAGGATATCACACCATGCGTTTAATCTATGACGTAGATGGCGTTCCCGTTGACGATGCCTACCATTTTCATAAAACGTCCGCTAGAAAACACATTTACAATGTTTCCACTACCTTTTGCATTGAATTCGATTCAGGACACTTGAAGATGTGCGAGTGAATGATTTTTTTAAATAAGTTTGAAAACTCCACTCACAAAACATACTGACTCACAAAGCTGGCCATAAAGAATCAACCAAATCCACTGATTTATTGGCGACAGCGGGGACGGATGGGAGTTAATAGGGAATTCAAGAAAAGTGCTGCAAGATAGCGAATCCTGCTTTTCCGCTTCCTGTGCAAAGGCTTTTGTATCTTGACTGGAAATAGCGATACAAAAACCAATGGTACTCGGCGTACTCGCTGCACGTAGGGGAGCTAAAGGTTTGAATCCTTTCAATAAACAACTAATAAATTTCATCTTCGGAAAATGGATGTATTTATCTGCCTGTTCCTTATCGCCTTTATTTTAAACAAATTTCTTTCGTAAGCCACGATGCAATCCCAAGCATTCAGCATTACTGTGCTTGTGCGGTACCAACAGATGTGCCTCAAAGATGTTGAAAATCGCTCGCGTTTCGAGTACGTGGGGTACACCGGAACACCGCATAACAATTGTGGCACATTTCTATCGGCGGACAGCTGATGCTTGTCCAGCAATCCGAATTGCTCCGAAAGTCCCGGAGAATGTTGAAAACAAAGAGAAATGCGGAACGATTGCAATAGGTAATCCCGGCTAATAACAGCGATTTAAAACGAAGAAAGCTGATCAGTAAACACATCACTCAGCTGTACGATCTTTTGCATGTGATCTTACCAGTTAGTTGCTGTACTATTTGGATTGTTCGCAGTTTTCAATGGCTAGAAAACAAATATTGCAGAAAAAAGCCTTGCAATATTTATTGCTCTTCCGTTGATTTTCTAGTGGAGCTCCGAATGGAATAAGTTATAAATAATAATTTAAAATGCAAGTTTCAACTAAATGGTGGCGTCGGTTTTCACTTCGTTATGAATTTGGTGTAGTTTCTTACCGAAGCAGCAAAACCCCAGGCGAGAGCCATGCAAACCATAGATGTATGCAAAAGTGTTGTTAATTAGCGTAGAGAGATTAATGCATTGCCTCATATCCCTTTTGTGGCCAGCGAGCTTTCTTGAAGAGAGAAGCGAGATTTTATGGAGGAGCAGAAATGGTTGCTGGTTCGGCAAAGAATTGCCACGAAACGGTAACAGCTGGAAACTTTGACGATGCCTTTCTGTTCAACCGAGCACCGTTTACCAAAAATGTTCCTACCCCATTTGCGGATTTGGCGAAGCATTTGCATGAGGCTCTTAAAGCTCCAAACAGGACGGTAAGTGTGCTTGGTGGTCGACAGATATTCCTTCACCTTCGTAATTATTCGTGGCAGCAGAGTTGGCAGAGCAGACCGGTACGAGCACGAGAAAGTTGTGTAACCAATATGAAAGATTTCACTGAGTTTGTTCGTTTGTTTTGCGATACTCACATCGCTCGATAGTACACTGAAAGAATCAGACAGTTAGGGTCTAGAGTAACGACCGTTGGTAGAATAATCAGAATGTAAGATGCTGTGATGGTTGTTTGGGTACAAGCAGCGAGTCAGCTTGAGTTAAGCTTGGATCCTGATGGTAGGAAAATAAAACTACAAATTGTCTTTACTGCTCTCCCGAGTAGAGAGAAATGAAAAAAATCCTTTACTTTTTGTCGCACAGCAAGTTAAATTAAAAAACAGAGGTAAAGTTAAGTAAAGTAAATCAAAGTGGTAAATTAATTATGGGCTAGTGTTAAAATCGGATTGGTTAAGGGAGCTGGCTCGATAGCAGTGAGAACAGTGTGCAAAGCTCGCTCATCTCGTTTGATAATCACAAGCGAAGTTCACGATCTGCTCAATCACATAAACGAGACTGTATAGTAGTTTACAGCAAATCTTATAAGCGCATTCATTCTTTACCAAGCCCTTAAGATTTCAAAGTGTTTTCTGTAACCGACAAACCTAGATGACAAATATGTTCAATTCGTCGAGTCACCACATAAGTATGCTTGAATAAAATGACCCTTCATCTTCCTTCGTCTTGTATAATTTATTACTGCTGATAATGAAAAAATCCATTCTTTCGTTTGCGAGTGCGCCGAGCACAATCTGTTAGTTGAAGAAGATGCTCGTGATACGCAGCGCGCTAAGGAAACGATATATCGGATGCAAAAGGAAGCAAAAAGGAAAGAAAGGTACCACCATTGTAATGGTGAACGGATAAGCGCTGGCGAGCATGGCGAGGCGAGCATGAGTGGAGCATAGATGATAGTTGGTGGGAAAAGCAATGAAGGACGAATGTTTACCTTAATTTCTAATGTCTACTGCTGCTCTTCCACGAACGAACCGGTCGCTAGAGGTAGAGAGTGAGATGGTAAAGAAGGTACGGTTTGCACCCGAAGAAGTGGGATGTATTTAAAAGGAACCACATAATGCGTATACGCATTGTGTTCGAAAGAGATAGTTGCAAAAAATACGAAAAATTATGGATAGAAAATAGAGAACGTAAGGGAGCGTCAAGTAGGACGGAATTAGGGTACTTCTTCAATCGGTTTGATCCTGAAATGATGCTTTTCATTGGTTGAAATACACGAACGATATAAATCACCACCGATGTTTTGTAATATATTTTGATTTAATATCAAACTCAGGATACATTATGAAGAGTAATGGTAGCCTCAGGAAAGGGAACGTAATGGATACCAAAAAAGGAAAAAAATAACTAACACACGCACAACTGCGTTATTGTAAGACCGCACTAAACTTTATCGGGAGAGAAAGCTGACAACAACAAAAAAATTATGGTACAAAAGAGGTGTGATACAATTAATGTAACCTTTTCAAATTACTGTTCACACTTTTAAAATTTGCGTTGTACTGATAATTGAAGCACCTATGTTCGTACCTATTATGAATTAATGTTGCAGCTTAAATGTAGAACTGAAAGTTTTAATACAACTTGTCAAATTGTATTTATAAGATATAACATAAGATATATTTTACCCAGGTGACAATACGGCATCAGTCCGTCATGATTAATAAATAATAATAATAAAATAAGATATTTTTTACCAAAACCGTATTAGTTAGTAAGTTAGTTTGTTTTGGACAGTACTCAATGAAATCTTGCTTGTTATGCATGAATGAAGCATTTTATACCGTTCTACCGTATTATATCACCAAACAGGGGCCCTGTTATTGCTATAAATTACTTCATTATTTAAGACTGCTGGTACGAGCGCGATAACAAAGCTAACACCTAAATCGCCTTTTTGTCTGTGCATCGCTGCGTTGATGAATGATTGTTTTTGGGCAAAACGTTGCATTTTTGCTCCTTTTTGCACAGGATTGCTTTTTTATTTGCGGAACACATTCGTCTTGTTTTTGCCTAGCGCCGCAATGGCTTCTTTCATTTTTTGCACGCGTATGTGTGTGTGATCTACTGCACCGAATTTTGCAGCTCGCTATATACTTTGGCATCCATATTTATCAGTATTATGATAATAAGTCTCGATCTTGAATAAATTTGAAATAAAATTGTTACGCCACGTCAAGCAAACGTGATATATTTGTTGATTTTTCCCAATAATTTTTCTTTTCTTTCAGCTTTTATTGGGAGGATTTTCATTCCACTCGTATCAGGGGCTTTCCTTCGTTCTTTCTCTGTCTGCCTCTCTGGCTCTGGACGCCGATTTTCTCCGGCGTTGTCTTTCTTTTCTGCGACTTCCATTATCAGGAATTCGATAGCGTCTTCGTGCTACTTTTTGGCACCCCCTTATCTCGCGCAAGATGATTCTCTTTTCCGTTTTCCCATTTGTGCCATGCTTTTTTTCCTTTCGTTTCAACAAAGGGAAGAAATTTCCCCAAGCTACCCTATCCACAGTGTCCTCGGGGCGCTTCCGATACCACTAGTGCTACTGCTACGGCCGTCGCTGCTGCTGATGCTAATACCCCGCTCTCCTAGCTTCACAGCATTTCTGACCAAAATAACTTTTCAGGGCACAGCCTCCGGCCTGACGCGTCCTTCTAGACGGTCGGATACTCGCGACCAGAAGTATCAGCAATAGATCTTCCTTTCTCATGAAAATTTATTGCTGTTCTTTGCAATTTTCTTTTTCTGACATATTTTATCTTTCTTCTTCAGCGTTCCAACACCCTCGAGTCGCAGAAATGAAGCTGGTAGGCAGGGCCACCGGGCTACCATTTTCGTCAAATGTTTCGAATTTGGTTGGTTTTCCTCATGCTGCTTGTACGTGGAAAAATATTGTAGAAATAACATCAGGATGGACCAAGCCAGCAGCACCAGTTGGGACGCCAACCGATATCCTTGATATTGTTTCTTTCATGTGCGTTCTTATGTAACGGCGCTGGTAGCCTTTCTCTGGATAAGACGTTGTGCACCATTTAAATGTGCTTGCTTCGCAGTAGCGATACTACTACATTCGATCAATACTTGCTCGAGGGATACATCTTAGGCGAGCGCTGACCACAATGAGTTGCGAAGCTCTAGGACAGGGAGTGAGAAAACAAGATTTATCGTTTCCTAGCATTTTGTTTTCTTTGCGGCATAACGTTTCTGTGTTATATTTGGGTTATTTATGAACTAAATTAAATCAATTTGAACAATTATGTGCTAGGAGTAGTACTTTTTTCTAATCCGAATCTTTTGAGAAGCGTGTATGCATAAGAACGTAAACAAACATGCAACTATTGGAACACTTAAAATCAAAACTGTTTCCAAGTGAGTCAAAATTATTTGGATCTTTTCACATAGTGACCGCAAGCTAGAAAAATGAGGTTGTTTTTTGACATGCAAGTATAGGCAACGTTACCGTCTCATTGCCATCCAATTAAAATGACACATGATTCCCCGCTAAGAATAAGGTGATTACACAAAAGCTTTCCTTCCTGCCCTTGGATGCCTTCTATGGATCTATGAGTTACTTCAACCCTTGCTTGGTGTGATGGTACGCAACTGCTCTGAATTTCATTAATTTAAATTAATTACTTAAGCAATCAACTATCCTAGCAGCCTGAGTGAACAGGATCAAGCTAAACGTAGCCTGTTCAAGGATGTAATGTGTGTAACAGGTAACGACAGCACATTGCTGGAAGCAGCCAGAGGTTGGTGAAGTTTAAATTATAATAAAACTCATTCGTCGGCTTTTAAATTTTTAAGATAATTTTAATTTAAATTCTAATGATAAACGCACTAAGCGGCACTTTATCAATCACTGAAGGAAAACAGTGTTCATGCGTGATTGAAAAATCCCAAAAACTTTCACTTGTTCAACTGTTTTGTTTTCCAATGTAGTGGAAAGAAACAGTTGGATTTATTTATTGAAGAAAGATTATTTTTACTCCTTGCTCAAACCATGCATTGCACGATATTCTTTATCACGAGGCATATGTGACGGTTTAATTTGTTTCCGGACTCGTAGCCATAGTGTTTTCATACCCAATAAAAATACCAGTTAACAGCCTTACTGAAATCGCTGCAAAAGTTCACAATCGTTTTGTCTGTTTTTTACGCTCTCAACTATTCTATGTGTCGAGAATGGCCTATCTTGGCCCATTAGTGGACCGACGTTGAAAACACACGTAGCGAAAGCCAACAGCATTACTACACCAGCGCGCGAGACTCTTCTCGGGTCCCATTGGACTCGTCGCGAACGACGACGACGATCTGCGGAGCAAGGAGCGTTTTAAATTACAAACTCATTAAAATTTAATTTTTGCATAAATAAGAACACCGGTCCATTTTCCATCTTGTTCACGGTGCCATTTTTCACGAAACCGTAGACATACTTCTTGGAGTATCAGGATTTTCAGTGGAATTATCTTACCTTAGGGTGAAAAGTAACCACAGAAAGTAGATGAGTGTAAGTTGATGGTGAAGCGACCGTAGCTGCAGAAAGTGCGACGAGAGCGCGCTTGGCAAATAGAGTACGGTATTAGAAAAGTTAATTCGAAAATGATTGCCAGGCTATTTTAGCGAGATGCTACTTGTTGCTATTTCAATGCAGAAGTAAAGCGTGGAAGTTTAAGTTTCACATAAAACACTAGGTTTGTAGTAACTTTATATTGTCAAGTTTGTATAGTATTGTTTGTATATTCTGTTAACGTTAATGTTTCGGGCATTAAATCATTTAACATCTATTCTTACCACCAAATGCTGCGACAGTTCAAGCATTCAAAGCAGAGTAAACAATCTTGTATTTCATCAAACAAGCACTTGTTTTATCCAAAAGCCATGGGATTGGACAGAGCTGCCACTGATTTATGGAAGGTAAGATTAATCAGGAAAAATAAATTGGGACCAGTAATGACTGAAGGCAAAGTTTGTTTCCTTTCTTTGCAGCCTATCACCAGCCCTGCTTTCGTATTCGTTTTCTTTATCCCAGAACTGCTAGAAAAGAAAAGGAAGATAAATTTATAGAGCAAAGTTTTATTATTTGTTGAAGAAAACTTTTCCTAGCTACTGTTTTTTTTTACTGCGGTCCTGTTTTCTTTGTTTCTTGCTGGTGCGAAGGAATCGCATGCGCTGGCTGCAATAGAAAGGGCTCAGCGAAGGCATTTTGGTACGAGCACGTACGTGTGCTAAATTTTCCGTTAAGTCGCGTAAATTTAATGAAAATTTATTGTTGCTTCCTGTGGATCATCATTATTCAGAGTCGTATCGTACGGTTTCGATGGACGTTGAGGTTTTCCGTGCAGGCACCAAATGATGTGATGACATAAACGTAATCGGTCACATCATTCATGTTGCTGTGTCAATTTTCAAATAAAGCATTTGTGCAATGCCCTTTTAAAATGATTTTTCTTTTTATTTGATGCATTCTTGCTGGTAAACTCGCTACGTTCGTTTGAAGTTGTATGTTTTGTTATGTATTAATTCTTTAAAGTTTTATTCGCGTCAAACTTCTTCCTCTTCCTTGGCACTTCAGCCTCGAAAGGTCTCCCCGCCTACGTACGAGGTGTGGCGGTCTGGATGAGATTTGAACCCCGGTCCTGCCGTGTGCAGGGTGGCGTCGTTATCGCCTCTGCCACCGACCGCCTTGTCAAACTAGGCGATACGAAATATTTTTTTTTTTACAAAAAACAGCCCTTGTCCTAAGACTGACCGCAACAGCTTCAGTAACAATCATATTTACCAGAAAAGTGTAGTAGGATGGAAGATACCCTGCGCGCCCGTCTTCTTTATGCTACAGTGAAAGAAAGAGACACCGGGATAATTGTTTCTCCTTTTGGTGTTTGGTTTTTTTTATCGCCTTGATTGCTCCGTGACTCAGGGTACACACTTTCAAAGCTTGAGGATGTTGGCCAAAGAACAAGTTCGGGTACTAGTGGCGTCAAGTTCGTCGTCGTATCGTTAAGGCGAACTAGAGCGATACCACCACTTTACACACATCGTTCTGCCACATCCACGGCGATGCGACAGTTGGAGATTCAGTTTTGCGTTGGAATTAAGCTTAGTCACATAATCGCCTCTTCCACGGAATTCGTCGGTTTTGGGTTCTCTTTGCTTATTTTGATAATAAATCACAATTTGTTCATAAATCATTTCGTGTGACAACATTCTCTCGTTCCTTTTTTACCTTTCACAGTCTTCTTAAAAAGAAGTCACCCATATGGGCCGGTGCTACGTTGCCGGTCGTCCACTTGACTTGCTTCGTTCTTCGCCGTGTGCTGGAGCTGAGCAAAGCCTCTCGATCATCTCGCGGCCAAGGTTGTGCGGTGCTGAACGCATGTAACGTATGGTGAAAAAGAACGCTCTACAAGGTCTTCCAAGAGCGAATGCTTTATTGTGTATCCTCGTCATTGGTCACTTGACCGTCACCGTTGGCGTGAAGATGAATTTTGGACTTATGGTTATCTTTTACCTCGACGTTTCCGTTGCGTTGAGCGACACCTTGAACGGAGACAACCTGCATCAGCGCTGTGCTTAAATAGGACAAGTTGAATTCAGCAGGCTATATTGCATGGGTAACGAATTTACGGACGTCTACCGAAACAGGTACGCGTCGGGCCCATTATCATTAGCCTTGATGTGCTTAGGCCATAAACATAAAATTGGCAACATTTGAACTATTATATAACGTGACGTTGCAACAAGCTGTCCAACATTTTCGTTTTTCTTAGGTCACTTGTTTGTTTCAATTGGCAAGTATGGTGCCTTGTCTGTCTGGTGTAGATCGTGGACCTTGAGTTCTCGGTGGTAAAATACAAACAGGTACGCTACAAGATGCATTTCCATCGCAGGACTTGGCTTTGTTTGACACGATGGTTATGGGTCTCGTGTCGTTTGTCCCTGATTCTACTGTGAACCTGTGTGTGTCTGATTTTTTATGACAATATTTCGTTTTGCGACCTGTTAATGTCGTTTGCCTGATTTCCTAGAAAAATGTATCCTGTGATTCTAAATTTCATACATCGAAAAAAAGTTCACGTGATGTGTGCTTAAAGTGATTCGAATGTCTTGTTTAATTTTGTCATTAAAATCAATATCATTTTTAAAATGTGAACAATACGGCATCAGTCCGCTATCATTAATAAATAAATAAAAAATCAAAATGTACAGTTTATTCGATCAAAATGCTGTACTTCTGCAGCAATATAATTAATAAAACTTTTGAGTGCTAATTAGTGCGCGTCTCTAGATGTTTCGTTGATCCAAACATTGTCTGTGCCCATGCTATAGTAATTGACGTAATTGTACGGAAATCAATCGTTCGTGAATGTTTTACCCAAACAATTTCTGGCTTTTTAATAGATATTTTTCAAACATGCTTAACATAATCATACAAGAAGTATTCGGAATGCCAAAGAAAGCATCTGGAAAGGAAGAAACCACCGCTGCTTGCCTTCAGCAGACCATCAGGTGAGGATGATGGTTGTGAATAAATAGCAAGCTGTGGTATAATATTTATAGTCCACCACCGGGTTCCGCCACGGATGTAGGAGGAAGATGGTCGCTTAGAGGGTTAAACGAATGGTTGGACAAAATTTCAAGAGCAATGGATCGTTTTCCCGAATGCAGCATCTGGAACAGTGGGAAAAGGTTTTACAGATCTAGGGGGTTGTTTTCGAGACGTGGTTTGAACCTACCATGCCAGGGAGTGTAATGCGGGCCTGTATACATTTCATCCTCACTCTGACGCATAAAACTGTGTGAGCGTATGTGTGTTTGTGTGCCAGGCTTGTATTGGTGCGCGTAGCCAGGTTTTTTGGGTACGGACTCGTATTACACGGGCCCTGATGATTTTGTCGAGAGTGGTAAGAAGGAACTTCGAAAGGTGTTTGCCCGAAAATGTCGGAAGTACGATTGGCCTGGAATCGTTGAGGCGTGAGTGAGGCTATGGCTCAACGATACACAGCAATGGTGGGGCACGCTGTACAAGACTCAGGCAAGAAACAGAAGGGAGTGGGGTGGTTTCTGAATTAAGAAGGAGGATGAGTTCCCGAGAAGATCGGGCCAGCGCAGTGAGTGTGTGCGTGTGAAACAATATTTGCTGTTATACATTATTTTCCGTACAGCATGAGGGATTACATTGTGATTTATGAAGGATCCCGAAGATATATGGTGAGAGTGTGTCGGCAATTTTTATTTGAAATTTTTCCTGTAGGCCACACCAGATTCAAAGGCAGAGGGGGTCCAGGAAAGAGGTGACAAAGGGGAGAGTGGGAGAGTGGGGACAAAGGGGATAGTGGCCTGGAGGCGGCAGTGGAAGAAACCGACGCCGAACGAAGTAGGGATGGATACCGAGTCGGGGAGTCTGGCACGTTTCCTCAGCTCATTTTGTGTTTTCCAAATTTGCTATTGCTTCGATTCTCCAAGCGTACGAATGTGACATTTACATTATTTCTTTGGTTTTAGTTAGGTTTTATTTTTCAGAAATCTTTCCATTGCACAGCACCCAAAACGTTGTTATCAAAGATATAAATTATTGAGCCAGTTATTTTACCGAGTTGTTATAAAATGTCCTGTGTCAGTGTTGATTATCATAAACATTAACCTTTTCACATGACATCAGTGCGCAAGAACAGATCATAACTTATTCATTTAACGGTAAATGTCCAGCAGCTTTTCACGCTGCAAATCAAAGGCCATCCGTATGAACACCTGCAACCACAATAAAACTATGGTATTGGACCTATCGATGGCATATTTTTTCAAAAGACAATCGAAAACAAAAATGACATACCTTTTTTATTATTGTTCCTCGTTGCCAGGATGCCAGGAGCGTTTTGGTTTTTTTGTAATTTATTTGACGATAATCTCTTAGATCAATGCCGAAGATTTGGCATGAAACAAATGTGTTGATGTTTATGTATAAGATGAAACAAGAAATGTGGGTGCCTCCAATATCGACGATTTTTTTAAATATTAGATATACTCGGCTAAATTACTATACTTGTAAAATTCCACTGTGCTTTTACTTCGATAAAGAACAACTGAAATGTAAAAAAAAAACTTATTTTGCATGAGAGAACCCTATTTACGTGCAATTAACATGTACGCAAATCAATTTCATAAATACTGTCGATGTAATTATTTCATTATTATCGCATTTGTCATCTGTGCTAATGGCGTTTATTGACCGTATCGTCTTCCCAGATCTAGCTTCCAATCAAAAGGAACCTTACTTCTTTTTCTTCTTCGAAATCTTGTGCCGCATTTTGTGAGTTGTTTCATTAATCATTCAATTGTAAACGATCCATAACACGTCATACGCTTCTTGCTGCAAGAAATGCCGAACTAACAGGAGAATGATTCATGTCTACCACCGCAACGTAAAAGCAAAAAGAAATATTATGCATTGTAATTGGTAACTGTTAAACCTGTGAACCACAGTGGTACTTGCAGATGATCAACAAAACAAAACAAAATAATAAAAAATGCTGCCTAAGACAACGGGCACCGGGACCGGTGTCAGCAAATCCATTATTCATGTTATTTGGAAAGAATTGAGTTCTGATCGCGCGAAATGAAGTCATTAAATCAAATCCTCACGCATAATAAAACAATTCAATGGTTAAAAAAAAACGTACAAGCGACAGCTTTTGTCGATTGGTCGTTCGCGTTTGATTGTGCGATGGTTGTGTAGATTGTTCCTGTGCGATTAAATTTTTGATGTTTTCTGTCTTCGATGAGCGGCCTTTTTTTCAATGCGTGCGCATGTTCATACATATTGGTAGGAACGAAAATCGTAACAAACGATCACGGCCGTACTCAGGTGCAGTCTCAGTGAGGTGAGTGAGAATGGATGTTACATAATTCGGAAAAGAGTACCTAGAGTAATGATTAATCAGCCATGCAAATCCAGGAAATAATTAGTCAAAATCATAAATTCATCACTAGCTTCGGCCACAATATGCCTCATTTAGAATATTTTATATACCTTAACCACCGTCAAGCTGCCGCTATCTTCCCATCGCACCAACGGTGAACGATACGTTTGCTAAGTAAGAAACCAAAAGAAGTTTCTTCCCAAAAGGTTGGCGTGACGCTGGAAAGTGTTTCTCAGTCATTTATCATTCTCCCCAAAAATGCCATCCGAAGGGTCATTCTCTGCACGGCGGCTCCACGTTCGAAAGGATCCGGCAAGGAATCGCGGATTGCTGGTTTCCTGGATCACGGGTGTCGCAACCGCAGCAGAGTCGTTTTGGACAACTGTCGCACGGAACGGTCGGGCACTGCGAGTCTCGGCGTACCGTCGGCCGCAGGGCAAGAGCTCACGGAAAATTTCACTTTCATGCTTCGCTCGGCCTAGATGCTCGAGGAGCGAGAGAACGCATTAAAATGCTTTATGGCCAAGAGTCATCACCGGCAGCTACCAAACTGTTTCCTGCTCTTTTCCGTACAGACACACCGACACTTACACAGTCGCAAAGTGGGGAAGTAATAAGGACGGCATGTCGATTTTCCAAATGTGTCCGCCTCTTTAGCTACACTGCAGAGGCTGGGGGCGGCACGTTCTCCTCTTCTGGTGAGTGTTGCGCCTGCTTCATCTTGTGTGACGTGTGACGATGAAGCGATTGAGTGAGTTATGCGCCCGAGCTGTGAAATTTACGACGTGCTCGTTCGTTCTCCTACTCGAACCGCCGCATGAGTGCTGAGTTCCCCTTTGGTAGTGTGCGTCGCACAGGCTGTATGCCGTGTGGTAAACGAATGGAACGATACGAAGGAAAAAAGATCATTTCCCTGTGGGAAATTTCTCTCCAAAAAATGAGCGTTGAATTGGATCGTAGTAAACACAATTATATCATCCTCAATTCCCAGTTAAAAGGATTTTCAAATCGTTCAAATAATTGTTACGACAGTTGCGAACATACGTACCAGGCAGCAATGATAGCGAAGACGGTAGAGGATACTCGTCTCCGTAAAAAGACATGGATATCAGAAGCATTGAAGACAGACATTTAATTCCCGGAACCATCAATGACAATAAACTAGCGCTGAGAAGTTAAGAAAGCGTGCCACGTGTAGCACATTTTGCACCCGTCGGGAGAAACATGCCACAAGAACTGGCGGCGGTTTGCGGCGCTTATGTTTTCCGTCGGCATTTTACGGTTTTACCCATATAATCATATTTGCCGGTTTGAAAGCCGGTTACGAGCTACAAATAATGGGCAGAAACCACTGATTAAGCAAACAATTTAGCATAATTGTGATCTGTTTGCTGTTCTGCGCTTCGTGACAACAGACAAGCGTTGGTAGGAAGAGTATTTGTAATCGATGAAACTTTAAACACCCTGTATTTATAAGCTAATGAACGTTGTAACGATACCTGCACTGGTTCACTGGTTTGATGATAAGAGTGGAAATCTCAGCAAGATAGTGTGTTCCTGTTAAGTAGTTTATCAAGCATCTAAAGCTGGAATAAAATAATTTGTAGGCCAGTTAAAGAGCATTTAGCATTCGTATTTTTTCTTATCCTAAGGTGCGTATGTAGGCGATATCAGGTTTAAAATGCGTTCAACACACTTGATCAGATCGTTCAAAAACAATCCTTTCGAGACTTTCTGCGCTGGGTGATCTGTAAGATACGGATGATTTAAAGTCGAAGCCTTTTGTCAACACTGTTTTGTGGCATGTTGTTCATCTATACTATCTAACCAAATTAAAAGATTACGTGAGCAAACTGAGCAATAATGTCTTCATCGTGAGTGGGCTTACATTGCTTGCCTTTTCCAGCAACGCTACGCACCGATAGGAGCGTGTAGGTAAAAATTGCATGTGTTTTGCATGTGTACTGCACTTGCATAAGTAAATCGGTCCCGCAATCTGTTCGGTTAAGCGTTAGTAAAGCAAAAACAAAAAACAAAACATGGTTCAACGCTAGCGGTGTTCGGACTAGCAGCTTCGTTCAGCCTGTTCGGCGAGGCAATTTGTACGCACCTCGCATGCCAACAAAACTGAGCGGAATTGGAAACGCTATAACGCATGGAATAGAGGAGTGCAAATAGTATCGCAGCCAGATATGATAATGCGTGACATGAGCCGAGGTAACAATGCGTAATTAAAATTACTTAAAGTTTGTCCTGCCTTTATAGCGCCAGCCGCACGCTGTCAATATTGATGTTGCTGCTGGGAGTCGATCGGAACAGGCGATGGAAGAAAGTGAAGTTTTGCTAGCGAAATCGGCAGCGAGTGATTATATTCTTATGGAGAGTGCTTTAAGCCCGGCGTGACTGTCGTTTGCTTCCAAATTTTGATCAGTACGACCATCGTGTCAGGATGGGTTGTGTTTAATGATTTATTGTCATTGAGTCGATTTGCAGATTAATGAAAGCTTCACTGATTCATCAATACGGTTCGTCAGCCAGTCCGTTCTTATCGAACACAGACACAAAAAAAAAGGCCCACAGTGTGGATTGATGTTTGGATTGGAAGCGATTGCCATCAATCTATATTCAAGGCGCGTTCAGTTCCAATTTAGCACTTTAAGCCAAACAATTTGCACATAATGACAGTATTCGATGGTGGTGGCCCATAACTGCATACAAACACATAATAAATACACGAAAATATGTGTCATCATTTGCATATCTGTAATAAGCAATCCGTACTTACAATCCGTGAACATATGTATTTGTGCTATTTCAGACGAACATGCTAAAGAATTTCAATTATTACATACCCAATGTCCATACAACAAGGTATTCCTTTTATCAATAACTGTGCTGTTTTCACTGACGGCTATGTGCACTTCAAACACATACACACACCGTACACATAAGGCCGTACCTTGAAGGCCGTCTTCTCATATAAATCGTTTTGTGTGGCTCTATGTTTCGATGGAAAGCTTGGTCAGCTTAATGGAGCCAGACGTCGAGGATTCGACATAATCGACAATAGTGAAAGGATTTTACAGCTGAAAGCACATCACTGTAACATTGTCGTTACCACCACGCTACTCTCACGAATTTTATGCATCTCGATGTCTTCCGATGTAGGCTCGAGCATTCGATCAAATTTGAACGGGCATCAAGTCTCACAGGTGCATGATAGTACAAGAGCTCAACATATTCTAAACAGTGCTCATTCTGACAACACTATTCCAACACTGGAATTCAAACAAATACTTTTTTTTTAGAATTTTAACTCTTGTTAAAAAAGAGATAATAATTCACAACACGCGGCGAATGGATGCAATATGAGTATGTAAATTATATGATTTCTCTTTTATGTCGTATGAATTACTGAATTATTTCAACATTTACTTAAATAGCAACAAACCAAATAAACGCAATCAACACAAAAATGAATGCAATCGCACAGTTAAATTTGCAAAGCTAAAAAAAACTGTTAGGCTTTGCTAATAATAATTTTGATTTGTTATCAAAATACATTCCTAAATTTGACGATATGCTATCGGACCGTAGTACTTAATAAATAAATAAATCAAAAAAACATTCCTTAATTATTTGACATTTTTATAAAATAACAACAAAATATATACGAAAATAAAACAACGCTAATTACGACTTCTAAACTTCAGAAAATGCCAACATCAAATCTTCGCACCAAAAATAATGCATCTTAGTTAGCGATTTATCAAACATCATTATTCACGAATGTTATGTGCATACTTTAAAGGTTTATCGTTTGCGACGTTTCTTGTTCCCCGTTTCCGAATACGAAGTCTACTCAAAAACTGCTCAGAGCTTAGCATAAAATGGTCATACGAGCATACGAGATTGCAATTGAAACCTGCACCTTGCACTTACAAGTTTCTTGCGGGCGTCCACACGCGCTTGACCTATATTATGGCAGTACCAACAAAGGAGGAAAGGCAATTAAGCAAGGTCGTTCGTCATAAAAAAACCCTGGCAGAAATAGTTGGACAACAAATACCGACACCGACTCATAGGGTGTCGCAAATGCATAAAAAAGAGACACAATTGTCCTTACCGTGGAGGCAAATGTAAGGGATAATCTCTTACCTTTCTTTGCTGTATTTGCTCCGTATCGTTCTCAGCTGAATATTATTCTCTTTCTCTTTCCTCGCTCCTTCGTTTTTCTTTCTCTCTATCTCTCTCTCTCTCTCTATCTTGCTATTTGTCGATTCTCCGCTATCCAAAGACAAACTTTTTCGATGCATGAAATGAAAACTTCCTGTCTGCTAAGGCTATTAAAACATCAGGGAAGTAGGGTCGATCGTTTCGGTAAGTTCAAGCATTTATAAACCACCAACGGAGGCGAAGGCTACCAGTTACACCAACACACACAAACACACACACGCACACACACACACAAACACAAACACAGACGAGTCGTACCGATAGGACAGTCAAGATATAGAATTGGGTGTCTCAAGGCTGCACGTACACAATCGTTGGAACGGGATGATAATTACTGAAAATTAATTATTGAACAACTGTTGATACTTCCGAACAACAGGGCCCGAGGATCTTCCGTCTCTTTTCGATACTTGCGTGGAAACAAATACGCCCCTATCACTGACTACTGGATTCACCGGCAAAACGCTGGACAGGTTTTCTATCGCGGTTAGGAATAATACGGATGTGAAATTAAAGCTCAACACTCAAGTTTATGGCTTACATACTGCAGTTGTAGTAATATTTACCCAATGTTGACGAAAGATCGAACTTGTATGTGCACTTAATTTTAACAGTGTTTTTTTGAAACTTCTTACGTCAGGAGCGTGCAGCTTCTCAGTCAGAAGCCGGGGTTTGATTATTTCGTAATGTAAGATGAGACACGATTTATTTTTATTTTTACGCTTATTTCTTCTTATTTCAATTCCAAAGCGCTGCTCTTATCTTTATTGCGCTGTTATTGAAGGTCTTGCTTTTGATCCCAGAGTGCATCTGCTAGCTCAAACTCCGTTCGGAGATAGTGAGGCCACCCGTGAGACCCATGATTAGTCAGACGCTCTTTTTTGGAAACCACCAAACAGTGGATAGGATGGCACTCGTATGAAACGAATTTGCAGTTTCATTGCTCGACAGCTTTCAAATGATTCGATGTTCTTGTTATTGTTGATCAGTACAGACGTCCATTTGTTAGGCGCATCACAGTTTTCTAGCCAGAGCGTTAAGCTAATAGGCAAATGTGATTCGAGTATCGTCTCAATAGAAACTAACAAATTTATTCCTTGTATTTATTTATACTTTAATCATGATGGCATGCGCCGTATTGTCAGCACCGCATGTACTGACGAATTACAATTCTCAGGAACAACAAATATTAACAGATATTGAACAAAAAATCAACAACAAAGTTAAAAAGACATTTCCTCTTGTTATTTTGCCCTATCTCGGTCATGCTCAGTACCTAACAAATTTGTGAGTGCTTTTTTGTAGCAGATTTTTAACACAATTATTTTGTAATTTCTCTTTCTTTCTGCATAACATTAAAGGAGTTTTATATCAATTTGTCTATATGGAGGAGGATAAAAAAGTTGTGCAAGAGATTTATAAAGCAATTCAAGATAAGGGTCGATTGATCGAAAAATGCGTCTTTTACGGTTTGTAAGGTCAATGGTCATAGCATTCCGGTCAGTCTAGTTCAGTAATAAGGGAAATGATTTGAACATTGAGATCATCGATAACATGGTATTTGTTTATGTTGAACATCAAGTTGTTCCTGCTGTTTCTGTGTTGTCTTCCTTTGACTTTTACAGCCTTCCAAAGTTTTTTATTTGCGTGCAGGCCATTTAGAAGGAAGATAACCGTCATTTATTTGTGCTATTTATTCACTATGCACCTTTTATGTATTTTCAAACACAGACAGGTAGAACTTATAACTTCGCAATTGATGTCAATGGCCCTTATGTTGCGATCTGTTAAGCAACTTCGAGAGGATTGTGTACTGTTGCCATATTTAGTTTAGTGTTTACCTTGGCATACGTCGCCAAACCCAGCAAAGATTTTCTTTTTTCTAATAACTCTTTCAGATTATTCGCTGCACAGTCTTATGCCACCTTGCAATTAGTATTCATAGAGTGATTAGCTTAGGTGAAATAGGAATATCACCTGATCGATGAAATTCAATCAATGCAACATTGTGTCATTCTAGAATGTAAACAACAATCAATGCTCGAAATTGAGTCCTTATACTTGTAATAAGTGCTCTTTACTCTTATCTTTTTTTTCCATTTCACAAATCACTTTCGTTCCCATCGTTTTGTTTATCGAACCTGTCACTTGCACACACACAATTCTTCTTTTGGTTGTTTTTTCGCTGATGACTAAATTAAGCAGTAACCGTACTTTACTTCCTTTCTTTGTCGCAGTTCTCCTCCAAAGCGCGGTGGAGTTACACTGTGCCACGCATCGAGGAAGCAAAAAAGGTTGCGTGCACACATTCAAGGCTACGAAGCGGAAAAGCGAGGATGGAAAAGGATAAGCAAGCAAAAAGCTAAACGGAGATACAAAACAATAAAATCTTGAACAAAAAAAAATAAAAAACAACCGTAAGTAACGACAAATTCGCTGCAAGAATGCATGCATGCGCCGGATTGCTGTTCGTTCGCGAAGCGGTATCCGACACTTGGTTTATTTTGTTTTTTTTACGTTCTGTTCGCCAAAGAAGAGGCAGCACATTAGATGCCGTTCTTACGAGAACTGAAACACAACTACAACAACGGCGGCAGCAAATAAAAAGGCATAACACATTAAGATGAACGAACTGCTAATGATGAAATGCGCATGGTTAAGCATACACTGATCGAAATAGCTTTGTTGGTGGACTTTTTTTTGTCGTGTTTTTACCAACAAGAGACTACGAGAGGCAGACTTGTTTTTGTTTTTTGTATCGTTTTTTGTTTGTTTGTTCGTGCAGAAACTTTAACATCGACACAAATGTCGCGTGAGAAGTATTTCCACGGGCTTGTTTACACTACTTTTATGCACTCATTAGAATAAGACTTCATATGCAACGATTAGCTCCGTTCGCACGCATAGCTCTCCGGCGTCGGATGGGATTTGGCAGACCATGTTTTTAGTCCAATTTTTACTCGTTTTCCTCTTCTGCTTCTCTGCACGGCACTGACTGCTACCATATATGTACATCTGCACTGCACAAGTTGGTCTCGTTCTGTACTAGAAGTTTATTTTTCATAGCTCGATATGTTTAATTCCAGCTTTTACCTATTTTTTCAGTAAATGTTTTGATGGATTGAACATGGAATTTTTGGTTTCATAGTCGGGATCAACCTTAACATTAGTTATCTTCCTATGCTTCTTATGGTTCTTTGAAAGAAAACGTAAAGCTTCTCCATCCTTGGCACTGCTACCCCCAAATGTCGCGCCCGCAGTCAGCTTCCTATGACTTGATTTTTGTCGTAGCTGGATAATGATTCCTACGTACGGAAAGGCAGATTTGGGATGAGGTTTGAATCCCAGCCCAGCCGTGTGACATCGGGCACTGCGATCGATCTGTCACAAGTCTGCAAGAGCCTGCAAGAAAACTTTGCGTAGCAACTGGCAACGGCGAATCTATCCAGCAGACGGTGAAAATTAATGATTGAAAACCCAAAATGAACCAGTTCGGAAAATTACAAGTTTTCGGCCAAATTCAACAAACTCTGACAAATGTAAACGGTTTAGCTGTACAGCACAAATGAAGAAGAAATCCTTCAATAAATAACATCTACTTCCTGCTGGCACTTTAAATTCCTTTGTGTCAATCTTCCACATTTCGAAAAGGTGACAAACGGCGATTCCAAAAAGGGGTTGAAAATATTTAGCGCAAAAATGTACATCACATCACTTTTATGTAGGTTAGGCAATATATTTGAAAACTTAAGTCATTCGGCTAGATATATTACTTTCGACTTTCATCCTTTTCACTTTTCTTTAGCATTGTTTTGCGATCCTGAATGCGCCACGAGCAACTGTGTGCTAGCACTTTAACTGATTGATGCTATATGATCCATCATACGTATACGTTTAACTGGAAAGTACTCATTACAATATAACTCTGGTGCTGCGTTTGTTGAAAAGCCTTGACTCTGCTCTACTTTCTTTGCGCGTCAAATGTACTGCACACGCCACAGTCAGCCTGCGCTCGATATAGATATGGGAAAAGAAGTATTTCTTCCCACAACCTACCAAAAACCAACCGACGGTGGCAGATCGTTTTCTTTCGGATCTGGAATTGGTCAGCAAGTGGTAAGATTTTCCAATCTATCCTTCTTTGCGAGCAGTTTTTCTGCCACAGGAACTGCGTGGGTGGCAGGGAAAAGCTCTGCAAACGCTACTGCTGCTAGTTACCAATATCGGCGGGAATGGTGGAATCGCAAGATAGATAGAACGTCGTGGTGAAAGAAATGCAAAAGAATGTTAATTTAATTGACTCATAAATTTCCTGCCCACAACCGCTGCTGCTTTTTGTGCTAGTTCGGTACAATTGTGCCGGGATCTGTATAGGAACGGTTTTGGCAGTTATTGCAGAGTTTAGAACCCACAACAGAATGGGGACTGTGGCGTGCAACCCAACCCGAATAAACCCGATACAGCTGAATGAACTAATGCTTAAGTAAACAGGAAGCGGAAGTAGTTGATGATCGAAATTCATCTCTCAGCCTGAATTAGCATTCAGCCGACAGAAGATGCAGCAGAATTTTGCAATGTCAGCCGGTTATTTCAAACATCTACACTACACTACACTTCACTGCAATGAAACGTGTTCTGAAATAAAGCACTTTCGATGGAGTTTCCTTCAATGCTCCTAGTTCATTGTTAGAAATCTTTTTATGATAGCAATTAATGAAGGGCAGTAAGTTGAGAGCTCCATTCAGTACCAAGAAGTGCAAAACCCTGCCCAGTTCCTACTCAAGCCGAGTAATTATATGACTTATCAACGTATTTCATATCTTGATTTGATTACTTTCTTTAACTAATTTGTCAGCCTACGATGATAGTATGAAAAAAACCATCAATCAACCGCTGGATAATAGCGTTCCACCAAAACTATTGTTGTTATCATTGCGTTGCATGTGTGCGAAAAAAAGTGGAACCGTCCTAGAAATCATAAATAACGGCGGAACGTTCATAAATCGATTAATTTCGGTGGCCAGACATGAACTCGCACAATGCATTGTATGCACTCCGCGAATAAACAGCAACCAACATTTTCAACCGAAAACGAGTTCTGGTCGGAATGGTGACACGGACGAAAAGTGTTGGTAGCATTTCAAATTCCAAAACTCTGTTTTTTGTTTTTGTTATTTTCGCTGGATATGCAATTACATGCAATGGCTGGGAAACAAGCATGAAAAATGAATGCCGCTGGGTTGATTTATGGGATTGTGCATTTGTCGAAAAATAAAACCAAAAATCAGTACCTGTCATCAAAATCGGAGTACTTGGCAGCATTTGGAGAAATTTCGAGCTCTTCCTGGATTCTAATGCACTTTCTGGTTATTAGTTGAGCCCGGTAGAAGATTGTTATGCAGGAAAAACGTAGTTTTGTCTCAATTTACCATTACATTAATATTAAAATTCTCTTTAAACTTTCCATCAAATTTTGAAATTTGAAATATAATACAAATTTAATACTGTGACGCTTTCTTCTTTTCCTTTTGCGCTACAACCTTTGAAGATCTTGGCCTGTCATTCTGTGATTTGATTTTACCCCTAGCTGGATAGTCAATACTGCGTTCGGGTAGGTTATCTGGACGGGATCTGATACCCGGTCCTGCCGAGTGAAGACCGACCATTGGACCTGTCGCCTCGGCCATCTGAACGCCCCTACTGCTAGGCTAGGGTCCTGGAAATAGTACGCCTGTCTTTCACATGACAGGACTGTGTAGTGTTTATCATCCGGACCATCTCTTCGTACTTAGGACGAGGTATGCAGCTATGATAAAATAAGCCAAGGGAGCTATGGTTGAAGAAGATTATTATGAAGTAGTTTTACAATCCAAGTCGATAATCAACCTTTCAAATTCAACTTATTTTCCATTCAACAACAATTTTTTTACTGATAGTGCATACTTCCTCGGTCCGGTCCGGGGCGGTCCGGTGGCCGAGGCGACAGCGGCGCCGGTCTTCACACGGCAGGGCCGGAGTTCAAATCCCATCCAGACCGCCTCCCCGTACGAAAGGCTGACTACTTTTCTACGGGTAAAATTAAGTCACCGAAAGCCAGAAATGGCAGGCCGAGACCTCTCGAGGTTGTAGTGCCAAAGAAGAAGAAGAAGAAGCATACTTCCTCGTTTGTTGGCTCTAAAACCTCATGAAGGCTTGGTCTTCCATTGCTGGATCGATCAAGCTGATTATACTTGTTTCTTATCGTATTCAGTACTTCTCTCCGATCCGATATCCAATCTTCCCATGTCACCATGCAAGACCGGCGCCGCTATATCACCATGGTTGCCAGATCGCTCCATCGTACATGCTGGCCAAAACAATTGACAGAAGTTATTTAATCGATTCACTCACTCAACTTAAAATCACAGGCCTATTTCAACATTAACCTGAACGGTTATTCATACTCGGGCAACTAAGATATTAGAGAAGCTTTCACTGATCACTTTTCATCGTTTTTTTCATTGCCACTTAGAACTCACGCAACCGCAATCGAATCGTTACATGATGCCGCTGATGTTCCTCTATCTGTTTGCGCTGAAGCTGATGTAGCCTCTGCAAACCAATAAGCGGAAGTTTTCATTTCTTGTTGGACGCAATTCTCAGCACAGTTATCAAACGTTGCAGAGGTGCTTTAGCTCCTGTCTTTTGCCTCCTTCCTTTCTCGAGAGGCCTTGACTACAACCTCGAGAGGTCTCAGTTTTCCATTTCTGGCTTTCTGTGATTTAGTTTTACCCGTAGTAAGGTAGTCAGCGCTACGTACGGAGAGGCGGTCTGGACGGGAGTTGCACCCCGGTCCTGCCGAGTGAAGACTGGCGCTATTATCGCCTCTGCCACCGGACCGCCCCAACTACATTGTTGTCTTGTCTTGACTACATTGTTCAACAACTCTCTTCTCTCGTCAATAGAAATAAGGTTTCATATTTCCTGTTCATAAGAAGGAAGACAGAAGCAATATAATGAACTATCGCGGTGTCTCTATGCTTTGTGCTTACAGTTAAAACTTTGAGGACATTCTTTTTCTTCTCTTCCTTTTCGGATTCAAGAAACATAATCTTGATCGACCAGCATCGATTCATACCAAATCGTAGCATAGAAACCAACCGCTTATCTCTGCTAAACTTCTGCTATCCAAAGTTTAATAGTGGATGAAGTGTACACGGATTTTGTACACGGCCGTTGATTCTTTTGATCATTCACTACTGCTTACTAAGCTCTCCAAATATGGTGTCAATAATGAGTTAGCTCGATAGCTCTCAAGCTACTTAATCAGCAGGAGCATTTCTGTAATAATCACAGGTTCGTTCTCAACACCTTTCACCAACACTTTGAACCTCTGCTGTTTGTTATTTTTATAAATGACATTGCCTACGCACTTCCTGCTTGCCATAAGCTATTGTACGCTGACAATTTAAAAATATGTATGCCTGTAACGAATCCTAATGACTGTGATGTTCTTTGAGCTTGTCCGTTCGTCCTATTTTTTCCTGGTGCACATTCAACTACATGAGATTCAACGTGAAAAATGCTTTGTAATAACTTTCCATAGAAATAGATCACTAATTTTGTTCGATTATAAATTGGATGGGAAATCAGTTCCTCGAGCTAACGTGGTTCGCGATTTAATTGTTTTCTAGGTAGTGCGTTGACACTACAAACAAGAACACTACAAAGTCACTGAATTTAGATTCAGTTTCTTTTGTTACGATTTGTATTACGTGTAGGTGAAGATGATATTTGTTCTTCATCTACTTTATTATGTTCTACTAGAGAATCGAATAGTTATGCAGACTGCGCACGGCTAGATAACTTTATATAAATAAATAAAATAATTTAATAAATTATCGAAAATTGGCGAAGTAAAAAGATATTGGAGAGAAATCGAAAATCGAATCCTTTCGTTTGGAAACTATGCAAGGTACAGCACAAACACATTACAAGGGGCCTAGTAATTGACTCGTAGTAATGCTTTGCATTCTATTCTTTATAATGATTTCGTTAAATGAGCTAATTTTGATGCACTGTTTTTGCACTGCACACACATCTGGCATCTGGAGAATATTCCTAAAATTGGCAACTGACGGCCGCAAAATAAATCTTTTTTTATGATTTTTCATTCGCTATCAACTATATGGTTTGGGCGATCTAAACAAGATGAAGTTGTAGTATTTCTGGTTTATTTTGTAATATTGTTATTCTATATTTTTTCCAAAAGGGAACAGAAACGCTTGTGCGTGTCAATTCCAGGGCGGTACTATGGCCCACGAATAGAGGTAGTTTAATTTCATTTTTCGGCGGTGTGAGATGCAATTTAAGCTGTCGTATCTAGAACCGTAAATCAAGTTGATGTATGGCGTCTTACGGTAAAAAGATAGGTTCTATATTTTTCTGCAAAGCTGTTTTCTTTTTCTTGGATGCCCTTTTTTTCTCGATGCCCTGCGCCTTCGATTTCTCAGCTTCTTCAAGTGTCGGTGAACCGCAAAGACCGTAGAGACCGATTCTTGTCCTATTTCACGATTCGCGCCATCGCCCATCATCCAATACCGGGCCAGTTGATCTAATTTTGCCTTTTTATTTCTTTTCGGCATGCTTCGAGCCAGCCACCATCTCTTACGGCTCGACGATAAGAGAGCTCGACGTCGCTCATTGTCCTAAGCTCTGATGAAGGTGTACGATGCTTGCGTGTACGAGAGAACAAGTAAATAAGCGTGTATTCTGTGCAGTAAACTCCGCGTGTGTATGCGTTTATGTTCGAATGTGTGTGTGTGTGTGTGTGTGTTTGGCTGTGTGTGTGTGTGTGTGTGTGTGTGTGTGTGTGTGTGTGTGTGTGTGTGTTGGAGTGGCCTTGAGTACGGCGTGTGTTAACCAGCACACGCCAGGCTAAACGAGTTCACTTTCATCGCTTTCATTCTGAGTTAATTATAAATTCATGTTTATTAGATCCAGAGAGATAATTAGTCACCGGCAGTCGTAAACACGAGAGAGAACATGAATTAGACATAAAAGAAGAAATAATTTATAATAATAAAGAAAAATGATTTTCTCGGGATTGAATCAAACCGGCCATCCAAACGCCAGCCCTGCCACAGGTGAGAAAGGTTAACCATTGCTCTCTTTAGGCTCGCCTATGCTGGTTGTGTTTTGTTTTCCTTTTTTTTTTTTGCTAAATTTCCTGTGTGTCAGTCCCTTCCATTGCAAAGAAAGACAATGAAAAATAGCCTCGCACCACAGCCGCGCATGTAGCAAGGACAAATGTCAAAAAATAAATTTACCAAAAACCACTCTACAAACATCCTGCTCTAAGCAAGCGAACACGCTTTTCTAAGGTTCCTACCGTTTTCGGTAACATGACTCCGCTTCTTGGTTAATGTAAATTTATTACTTTCAATGCACCACAATGATTGTAGTGTACAAAGTTAAATGAAACAAAAACGACGCGCACAAAATCGTTTAAATGGATGGAATATTTAAAAACGTGTTTATGCGCTGAAATAATTGTTTGTAGGCTGCGTAAACGAAACACAGCACAACCCTTCGCAGTAGAGTCGTGCTTGAACGACTTGATTGTGCGATTCGCGTGAAATGAATGTATGAAAAACAAAGAAACACTGTTAAAGGGGATTATAACATTAGTCAAACAATTTAAAGAGTGTCAATTTCAATTGTGTGTGTATTTTCAGCGACTACATTTTACATGAAAATATTGTTATAAAGATTGATATTTGAAGTATTAGTATTTTAACATATTAAGCATCACAATACACATTAATGTAGAGTGTTAGGTTTACCAATAATAGTAATGAATTCATGTTTCAAAAAAACTAAAACGGAACTACATCATACATTGCAACGAACGACCTTATGGCGCGTTGCGTTATATTGTTGCAGCTTATTATAGATCAGAGTATATGAATAAAAAATTAACTCGGATAAATTTAATGCAGGATTTTCATTTAAAATATTTACTTAAACTGCAATTAATAGTAGTTTAAACTACTAGTGGGCCATCGTGTTTTAATCATCGGAATAGTTTTTTTTTTGTACACGTTTCGCACGACGTTTCATTTGGCCTTTCACTGATGGGCACAGTTCATAGGAGACATTTTGAAATAAAACTCCATTCTAGCGGCTGACAGGAAAATGAAGCTCGTAAATCTTTAGCGTGCCTTCTGGCATGACGGGTTTGCTTGCGAGAAATCGAGTGTGCCTGTGTGTTGCGATACGTGTGTCTGCATTTCGTCTTCAGTTCCGGATGAATATCGAATTTCATGCCTAACGATGAATGTCATCCTCTTGAATGTACTCACCGAAAATTCTTCTCGCAGATTTGCATTGGTCTATCCAATTTGCTGTCCATCTCCCTCGCACTCACTGATTGATATTATGCTTTGTGGTTTGTTATGATACCCTGCACATTTGGTTGAGCAATGCCAATGGCCTACATACAGCTGAACTCCACCGAAACGCTCACCAACAGAAAACAGGACAGAGTGGAACGAGCGTCAATCGTCGCCAGTGTTTGTGCGTGTTTTCTCGGTGTGAAACCGAGAAAAAAGGATAACGTCATGTTGGAATAATTGCATAATCATTTTCACGCGAAACGGATTTCGGAGAGGTGTCTTGATTTATGGGAAAAATTAGAAAATGAAACAACGTTGCCTTTGCCAGCGACGAGCATTTTTAGTTACAGTGAATAATATTTCATTTGCGTTGAATGCAATGACAATCGCTATATACAGGGCTTTTTTAATTTAGATCAAACCCTTTTAAATATATGCAATAGTTTAGCGGTTTAAACACAAACTATTTTTAAAAGTGTTACACGTAGAAACTAACATAAGATACTTTTTCACATAGAATTATAAAAAGTATGTTAAGTTTACTAACTGAAAAGTGATCCTTATTTCAATGCACCTTTATTTACAATTGTGTACTTTATAAATAATTCGAATGTTTTTCTCGAACCGTTCCATCCAACCCATTATAAATGGGTTGCTTATTTTAATGTGTTTCAAGACCTTACACTTGAATCGGTCTCAACGTAGGAAAAAACGTTTAAAAAATTGATAAAAAATGCCGTTAGAGACGTCTGTATCAAACACTAAAACATTTAACTACACCCTAGCTCCATGGGCTTTACATGCTTTTAAGAATTCTTGTCGCACAACGTGCACTGAAGTACGGAACAGGTCGGGCTGCTATTGACATTTGCATGAAAATTATTAACCAAAGATCACACGAAGCACTAGATCATCCTATCCGTTCAAAGTCAATGCCATATAATTGTTCTCGTAGCTACAGAACCACAGCAACTTTAGCACTGATTGTTCTTTTGCATTGAACGAATGCCCGTCCTTTTGTGCTTTTTGTCTTCATTTTATACATCTATTTTTATATTTCTAGCATTCTATATAAAATTAAGTGCATTTAGCATAAGGGAAACATTGGCTTTCAAACACTTTAGATATTGGATCGAATGTTCCGGCTTATTTTAAGACACGGAAAGCCGAAACCTCGTCCTACGTCGGTTTTGCTGCCTCGAGGCAATCAAATAACTCATCGCCAACGAAGCCCGTACCAACATGATCGAATATCTGTCGGTAACCACTTAATTCTACAAATCGTACGTCTGCTTTCAAAAGAAACGTTCAGAACAAGTGGGTATGGAGAAGAATTAAAGAGAAACCATGGTTTAGGAAAAACCAAGCCCAGGGAATTATGAAGCTGTTACTCCCTATGAAGCAGAAAAGTACCATAAAACGAAAACACTGGTGAGTAAGCTATTCACCAAAAAAGAAGGGCATTCACATCGTTTTTCATTTCAATGATACGACCTAAATCGCATTTGGAGTGATTGTTAAAATTTCACATAAATGGATTGGAAGATAGTATGCAGGTCGCATGAAACGAAACACGATTCAAACAGGTTTTTGATTCCAATTACGTTCCAGCGTCAAATCTACACAACTTCCGTAGTCCGTACCAAGCAGCAAATAATAGTATGCTTTAGTGATTTGGCATGTCATCCAAAACACGTTAATATGCTTCATCTTTACAATTTCCGCTAGACACACGTTTTTTCTAGAAAGCCATCGATTTTGAGCATCGATATACGACATACTGCAGGTAATCAAGCCCCAAAGTGGCTCACCTTAAAACCGCTGCTCGGTTTAAACATATTGTTTGGTACTTAAGCTTTTTAATACATATTTGTGAGTTGACAGTACCTGTTGGTACAAATTATTATAATGCTTGTTTTTAACACTTCATGTAAGACTTCTCCAGATTGCCATACACAATGCTGGTTATTATATAAAAATTCTTTTACTTCTTGTACACTTCCTCCTGTCTTTCCATTATTCCTTGAGAAGTCTGAGCTTGGATGCAGCAATCGCGAAAATGAAATGTTAAATATGCATAAAACATTAATTTTTCAAATAATACGGTTTTATATACGTACAAAGTCTTTATCTACTCCACCCAATTCTCTCATTGATGGTATCTTCTGCGGCGAGGAATTCTCAAGCCGGCAAACCAACCTCCAAAAACCTTACTTGTAAATGTGTTTACTTCATTTTCGAAACTTTTTTTTTCGTTTTGCTTTCGGTCTCGAATGCCTCCGACACCCAGATTTCCCAGCTTCGGCGATTGTGCCACAGCAGTGCGACCAAATGATCGTTTCCGCACTTCCTCGGTGCTCCATACGGCGATCTCTTCCGAACTTTGACCGTCATTTCAACATCACTGTTCGGTGGTTTTATTATATTTTCATTTCTTTCATGGCTAATGTCTTAATTTTTGTTACACCAAAACCCCGCATTGTCCAATCTTCACGCTCCAACCGACGCACAGCGTTTCCCTCCTTTGCCATCACGTTAAGACATTGCTGTTTAAGTTTACGCAATGTTGGGGCAGTTTTGAAAGCCTGCAAAGCATTCGGTGGCCAACAGTATGGGGAGGTACGGCGAAGGAAAAATCTTCATATATTTTAATGATTTATAGCGTTGTTAATATTTTTGTTCACCCGGCTGTTTTTGCCATTTCCATCTTTACCTACACTTCTTACGCGTTATATTCCTTCTTTGTGTATATCCATCGCTCTAAACCTTTCTTTTTCTCGCAGCTTCTGACATTTTTCTCTATGCTCTGCCTGTTACATTTTTTCACATAAAACATCAAAAAACCGTTTCGATTCTCGCTAAACCTGGAATTATCACTTTCTGCTTTCGTTCAGCTATTAGATGATATGGTTTGCTTCTAGCTTTGTTTCATTGCTGTATAACAGTATACTTGAGTTTGATTTTTTCACATTGTTTTTCTGAACCATGCTAAAAAACTATATATAAAATCAACTTTCGTTAGCCGTCTGACTAGAAATATTTCTAAAATAAATAAAATAAATAAAATCAACTTTCGTTTAACCCGTCATAGACGAATGGTTAGCATAATTCCAAAGGAAAAGTTAACCATTTTAACTATAACTTAACTCAAATCGCCTTTGATGCTAATATTTTCAATTTCACAAAAACTGTGGAAAGAAAATAGGCATTCCTAGCTAAGGAAATAAAAACACGTATATGCAGAAGCTATTAATCATTATCAAACGTTAAGGGGTTAACTTAAGATATCCTCAAATTGTTCAACAAAACTCAATTGGATTTGTAAATATTCTTCGTGGCTCAAAGTAAAACAGCATTGTGCATACTCCCGCAAAACTAATGTCATTACCAAAGCTTCTTTCGTATTGCTAACCATCAAAAACAAACTTGAACAAGTTGAGTCAACATGAAACAGAGATTACCAAAGGTTGGGAATGTTTTTCGTGCCAAACTTGTGCTGCTTGCTGTTTGCCATGATTGCCTATTGAGCGTAGAATGTGTATGTTGTCAGCTAAACAGGGTTATAGACCGGAAATATCGATTACGAAGGAGTACAAAATTATGCACACTCATATTTCATGTACGATTCAATGGTTTCGACTGTTGTTAATCATTTGTTTCCTGATAAAGTTCAATTAGGTTCAATGCACTTAACCATAGCGGTGAAATACTGAATCGGTAGCATGCAAAGAATGCGCTTTTAATTGCATCAACAGGCGACGCAAGCATTTTTGTGGTAGGTCAAGCTTAATTGAATATCTGGAAAATTTGTAGCCCGAAGGACGGTGGTCTTTAAAGCGATAGATCCTGTTAAACAATTTGTATTGTTTTATCTATGCACGGATGCCAGCCTTTGTAATTGAACTTATCATTTTAAAATGATCCTTTTGTAGTGAAGTATTTCTCAACATTTGATTTTGGAGTTTTTACAGTGACGGTCAATACAATAATTTCGGCCCAATATTGACATTTGAAAATGACGCTTACAATACTTTTAATAACAACCACTTTGCAGTCTTGGCCTGCTGCAACAATCTTCGATACCCCTCACGGCTACAACACACAGGAAACGCATATTAATGCCACATCACAATTTTGAAAAAAATTAAATGAATTGATAAAAAGACGACAGAAAAACCATAAAGTTATAATAGTCAAGCACCCTTTTGCGAAATCAAGCAAAATGTAATGAGGAGATAATAAACCAATTCAACAAACTGTTTCAAATTGAATGAATAGCATTATTTTGTTGACTCGCTCTTGTATTTTGTTGATTCTTTTGTATATTGCATCTCAACGTATCTCTAAGTTTTACTGAAAAAAAAACATTGTCGAGTGTTAATTTTTCTTCTTTTACTAAACCGAATAGTTTTATTCTATTGCCCATCACTGTACATAACTTTGTTGATTTCAGAATTTGATTGCTTTCTGTGACATCTATTTCGATGCCTTTCATAAATCTACCCTGCGTTTCTAGTGCAATTACTAATTTAGAAAATTTTATTCTAACAACATTGCTTTAATACATGATTTACAACAATCTCGCTTGATGATCAAACTATAAACTTGAGGATAGATTTTTTCGTATAATGGTTTGTTTGATCAAACAGATCGTTTTATGGTGCTCACATTAACATGTCCAAAAGCTTAATAGTTTAGTGTGCTTCACTTGAGGCTCAAGTGGAGGCTTTATAGCGATTTAAAAGCAACACCTCGGCGATCACATATGTGGTGACCGGTCAGCATGTTTGAGCAGTTCGTTAAGTCAAAAATAAATTAGTTATTTATAGTTATTTATTGTAAGAATCATCCTTTTCCGTCCGACGTTTGATGAGAAAAAGAGTAAATGGCAAATGTCTTTCTTCCAAGTGAAACTTCGAGCAATCATTATCTGAAATATCCCACAGTGCACGAAACTCGTGTGCGTTTCCTAATTTCTACCAAATACCTCACTTTATCTCAAACTCGTCGTTACTCATGCTCGGTTGTGAGGAATAAACGGAGCTGCTGCTGCTACTGCTGCTGGAACTATGTTCCGCGTACTTGAATTACTTTCACGCCGGCTCGATTCCGTTCTAACACGTTCAATTTTCACACTCTCGGGTAATAAAAACCATCATCGTAAGCCTACAGTGCCTCACCAGTTTTAACAACAAGGCCAAACCCAAGAGCGCCGGTAACTCACGGGTTCGTTTGCTGCGCTGCGAGAGTGAGCGCCGAAAATATGGGTTGGCTATAAATAACATTTTTGTGTTCGGGCGGAATAGAAAAAGCGCCATATCTCTTCTCTGAATGGTTTATGACGATTGCTCCTCCTATTCGCTGTCACCATCTTTGTTTTGTTCCCGTTTTCGAAGGGGAAATCGAGCATATGATTTTAATGTTTTTGCACTTCATTCGAATCTTGGCCGTAGCACGTGCGGACTCTTCTCCAGGCCTTTGCCGTCAGGGGAACGCATGCGACGAGACAGAGCATAATCGTGCTTTATTGTGCTGTTCGGCTGAGTTATTTGGGCACGGTACACTTTGTGCCTCCTGAGCTCCGCCACGACCCGTTCCAAGGACGGGCGGGGGAAAGACGAACGGAGTTGCCCCAACCTTCACCGCATGGCGCGCACACACACACTTGACGATCGTAAATTTCCGACGACTGCCTTCGCGCCTCAGTAAAACCCTTGCCGAGCCCCGAGAGCGAAATTCTCATCGTAAATCTTGACTCGCTCGCGTGTGGTTTACGAGCGTAACGCCGAAAATAAAGCATACCCGAGACAAACCCGTGTGCGCCATGCCGGTGCGTTCATCTCTTTTTATCACAAAATTGATTGTTATTGTTGTCTCGTCTGAGTGTCTGTGGGACGCACCACCCCGGTCACCCCTCTTCCGGACCAACGCTGCGTGCCACATCTTTCGAAAGGTAGTTTATGTGAGAGAATCTCACGAAACTCAGCCGTTCCTCGAAGAGAGTCCTCGAACGAACAAGGCGGCAAGATGGCCAGCCAGAAAGGGTGACCGAAACAGGAATGGAGCGAAGATATACGAGACGCGGATTAAAGCACCCGCGCGTTCAGCCTCACTGTCGCCTTGTGCCAGAGCTTGCACCTCGCAGGAAGCAGTGGTTCCCCCGCCTGGCGAACGTGTACTAAGCTCAGTACAATTGTGAAGCACGTGTGAGTGCGTTTAAACACTCGTCTCACACGCACACACACATAGAAAGTCAACTGGGTGCTACTCGCTCCTTCTCTCTTTCACCAACGCGGAGCCGCCAGTCCCGGAACTAATGGGACAATCCATCACCGTCGGAGAGTCCGAATCCGGACACAGGCACACACACACACTATCAAGCATCAAAAGGGCATGCACACTGTCCCGAACCACCCTGCTTGCCTGCACAGCACGGCCAAGAAGGGGCTCTCGTACGCAACACGACTGACGGCCAACCAGTCGACATGCCCGAAGCCGTGCCAGTCCAGAGTGGGCAGAAAAGAAATCGTATTTTATGGTTTAGTTTGATAGAAATCGTAAAGAAATAAACATCAATTAGAAAGGCATAAACACGCACAAATAGAAGAATATCGGACAGCGCTTGCAACCAACTTCTTGGTTCCTGGCTGTTGTACAATTAGCACCGTCCCTAGTGCAGTGCATGTGGTAGCTCTACATTTTCAGATGCATCCCCAATTTATTCGAGGTTCGTGCCCAATGCCTGCCGAGACAACGTAATATGGCATGGTGTTACACCGATAAGCACACCCAATATACCAGAATACTTCAGTGACAATTGCCGTGTCGTAGTGTAACGTCAACTACAGTGCGAAGAAAGTGCGCCTGCCGAAGTCGGCTCAAACAGTCACAACAAATCGTAAAATTTTATTGCACTCCTCCTCTGCGCCAAGGTCGTTAAACCGTCGCCCGACTGTGTCTCGCTCGGTGCCCATTCGCAAAGGTTCCCACTCGGAAAGGATGTAGCGATCAGTGTGGCTGTGTACTTTTGAAACTGAGCCGAATAAAGAAAAATATTGATCACAGTTTAGACGGTTGACAGAGTGCGATTTGCAGTTCCGAGAGGAGTACGCGGCCAAGCAGCATGACGAATGATGAGTTCGAGTTTATGCTTCGTTTGTGCAGTTTTGTGAAGAGTGACTAGTTGTCTCTAAACCGCTTCCACACGTCCGACAGATTGTGCAATCGTGTAGTTTTATCCAGATCGTTCCACATAAGATGTAATACACGGAACGACACTGCTGTTCAACTCACTAAACGTTTGGTGGATAAATAAACAAACAACGCTAAAGAAAGGTGTCAAAGCAGTTGACAGTTGGTGACAGAAACAGCGCTTCCTATTTGCAGTGATAAAGAATTGAAACACGAATATTGAATCTGTTCTACATTAAGAACCGAATAGAACCACACAGTATAGGTGTAAACCGCTTACTTACCTACTACTAGTGCATGGTGGTACTTGGTAGATTTACCAAGAAAACGTTTATAAATCTTCGCGTGCTCACCATACGATGTTCCTGATCAACCATCTAGGCTATTTAACGTCGCTCCATTGTTGTATGTAAGTAGAATTCTTTCATAAGTGAGTTCGCATAAGAGTTAAAAGAGCCGACGGTAAAGCACGTCACACTGCTGACGGCAAGAGTTGGAGAACAATTAATTATTGTGCATTTCAACAACAACATTCCATTTCTATTCTAATCCTTTGTATGTCGTGTATCTAATCTTCGAGAATGTTCGCTTTGGCATTTTTTAGCATCAGCAAAGACATGTACATCCATCACATTCCCTGTCGCAGCGGGTAGAAGCGTTAAAAGCCACGAAGTTTATTTTTGGAACTTCGTTTGGGATTTGCAAAAAGGTGAAAAGTGAAACAAAATGAAGGAAATATGCACACGGATGTAAATTATGTTATGTTTTCAATCCGATCTCTTCGTTCGGCTCATAACCATGATCATTTACTACAAACGCTGAGCCATTTCTGTCCATTAGATAATGTGATTCTATTTACGGTCATGACTAGTTGAGAATCAATTGGTCAAGAGAATCAAGCCTAAACAGTTTATCTTGCAAAATTTCTTCGAAAAATATTTCTAATTATCGTTCGTTTTGTCTACAAGTTCTACAGGTGGTTAGCTATAAAAGTGTAAACGAAAACTGATGGCTTGCACATTAATCTTTCCGATTTTCGTACTATCAATCCAGTTTTATCAAACCGATCGAATTAAAGAATATTAAGAAATTGTACGAGTGTGCGCTTCTTCCCACTTTGCTGAAAACTTGTAGCAAGTTGCTCTTTAATAAATCTATTCATTTTCTATCATGCATCAAATACTGCGCGGGATTCATTCATTCACCATTGAATTGTAGGCACAGTTTCTCACACAGAGGTATCTTGCATTGTTGTTGGTAAGTTGGTTTATTGACTTAAATTCAAATCGACTTCATGCCAAAAACCTCTAACTAGATTTTAACACCTATCAGCGCAAACTTTATCAGTCAATAAAAATACATATTTGCCGTGTGTTGCCCACTTCAACCGATTCACAGAATTTCAGAAGAAAGATGCGAAGGGATTGCTTCCTGGGAATGGGTAAAACGTTAAGAAAAAGAAATCCCCTTCGCTAAACCCGTTTTCGGCTGTGCTGATCGGCCCATGGATTAGTGTACCTGTATCATCGTGGATGTCCGTGGTGGAGACGTCTATTTCGGGTTCGAGGAATGCTACGTTGAAAACGTGCTTATCGATTTTTTTTTTTTCTACGCCCGATCTGTGCCTCAGAATGAAACGAGCTACACACACGGAAACAATCCGGCGTTTTCGCACAGCTTTTCAAACACGCAAGCCGTGTAGCATGAACATATGCAGTGATTTTGAATTGAAATGTCTTGCCGAGTGTTATCGCGCAAAACCCAAAAGTGGCATCTGCTTGTCGAGAAATGTTGCAGCAAGGTGATAGTAGTTTGCGAAAAACTTTTTTCGTTTCGATCGTGTCACGGACTTGCTCCATCCCCGGTTTGACCAATCAAACCATCGGTCGTAAACCAAAATAAACCGGACATCAGCGATCGGATGCGACGCGACGAGCCAAATGCAAACGATTGCCGAGCCGCCCAGGAGAGCTCGGTGGGCCGCAAAGAAAGTGGCAAAAGTAAAGTACGTGCTTTAACCACGTAATTTTTAATTTAATAATGTACGATTATAGAGCACATAATTTGCATTATGGTAATTTAATTATGCACTACACGATTTAAGCATTATTATTGTTATGAGTTCGAAAAACCAGCCACAAATCACACCATTTTGCATCCGCTTTATCGCTGCACAAGCTGACCGTGCCAATGCGTCGACAAGCCACCGGTGTATTCCGGTGGTGATATCCGGTGGCTAGTGTTCACCGGTTCTCAATCGCTGCATAACACTCGGTGCCTAAGCAGGGGACGATTTGTTGTCTCTGTGAGCCCTTTCTCAAACTCTGGCTGCGCGGCAATAACACACAATGTCAGCATCACTTGTACCGCCGTTTCATTGAAACGCATTGCACACCGCCCGCTCGCGCTCGCTAAGTAGGCTAGGAGGCCCAGAATAGGCCGCGAGCCCTGAACTGCCTGAACCATCGAAAATTATGAATGCATACATACACACACACACACCACCTAGTACGTGCACGTACGCGTTGGCTCACATGCATAAATTTATGCGCGCCTGTAATTGTTCGGTCATGTTTTGGTGACACGAGGCTGACGGTGATGGAGCATTGCGAGCCAGCGAAAGGAGTTTTCTGTAGCGGTACCCGGGAACATTGCAACCGTAGTAGAACGCAGAATGTCCATCAAATAGTACTACGTTCGAGATATGTTTACAGAAATATTATTCATAGGGGTTTTCACACTTTACCGTTTCGGCAAAGATTGCAATAGTAAGGCGAAAGCTACGAAACTAATTTACATTAATGCAGTAAAGTGATCGTGTTCAGCAGAAAACACACGCTACGCACATCGTCTATCCATTAATTTTAAATTATCAAAACAAAAGCCCAGCTAGATGTATGTCCACTATCGTCCAACGGACAAGAATGTCAAATAAAGCATGATTTGTCCGTTGCATCATGAATAGTGTATAGCTAAAGTGTCTTGCATTAGGCCTTACCCATTCCTTTCCAAAGTTTTCTTCATACCGTTCATCACCTTTATTCATCAACATAAAGTCAACATAAAAACAATTTCAATAATGATACTCTTCATACGGCAAAGAAACACGAATAAACGATTCTTTATCTTTACTACGCATTCTCTTCTACAAAGATTTACATTTCAAACTTGTACCTCAGTGCCAGTAGCTCTGATAAGCCTGTGGCTGTTGACATTGCTCTTAATCTACAGGCTGCAAATGTTATCTGAACTATTTCCATAAACTGCACCGGACTGGCCCGGTTTTCTCGTTTGCATTCTAACCGTATCACACACGAGCGCAAACGAATACACTCAGTTCACACGTAATTTTCTATTCTTCTCCAGCGCATCGTGCAGTTGTTCGAAATCAAAATTATCATGCGTAACTTGTTGCTGGAGATGATCTTGTTGCAAGGAGGAAACGGTCAGAATTTATTAACACCATTTTATTGCATCAGCTAGCTGCGCTTAGAATTAGAAACAAAGCTTACAGGTTAGAAGCTTTCGACAGCAATATGCGCTGAAAATATTGAAATATTTGACGTTCAGCTTTATCATACGTCAAAACGTCCGGGAACTCTCAAATTGCATCCACCAGTGACAAAGGTGTGACGCTCAGATTATCGATAAAAGGTCACGCGATTGTTTTTGCTGGCCCCGTTTGGTGCGTGGGTTTGATCGCAGGACGGATGGTCCTCGTTTTTTGCACATACGTGTCCTAAGTCCACGACAGACATGTTAAACGGGGGAGCAATTATAACACCGTCCTACCGTTCACCGAATGTGTCATGCCGATAGTCGTAGATGGATTCGTCGATGCGTCGATGAAGCGGTTACTTTCGCCCGGTTCCGTTTTTACGTGCTTTGCGCTTTTCAACTCCTTTCGCAACTCGTAACTTCATCCCATGAGATGTGGGATATTATGTCAAAAACAAACAAAAAAAAAGCCCCGTGCGTCAGCTTTGGCAGTAACGGTGCGCCGCTTTACACGCGTTCGAACACCGATTTCCATCTAGATATAAAAAGAGATGAGCCACCTGCGACCGCCGCCACACCCTCATAAGTTCCGTTTAGAGCGACACGAAATACCCGACCTACACTTGCGCTGAATTTCGCGTCCGTCACCGTCCAACCACTTAAGAACATCCGTGTGCAATGCATACCCTGTTCCCAGGGATGACGTTTTCGTGTTCTGCACATTTATTTTTCCCATCGATTTTCTTTTGGCGATCGTTCACTTTGCGATTGTCCACGGTTCACCTTTTTTTGCTCGGACCAGCTGGATATAAGCTACGGACTACGAGCTTGCGAGTTTTGTATGTTGTGTGCGTGTCCGTGTCGCCGGGCTGGGTCGCAAACTGAACTGAAAAAGAGACACGTCGGGGCAATGAAGTGATTTATTGTGATAATAATAATGCAAATTTCCAGCCTCCCACTCGAGGTTCGCCGCGCGCACCCCGTTGCGTAGCGTTGCACAACGCTAGTTTCACCGTTCACTTTGGGCCAAACCGATTCGATTGAGTGTTTTGGTGGCAAATTCAAATGTTCAGTGAGTGCCCATCAGGTCTGGACGGAAAGTTTACTTGAAAGTTGTGTACTTTGGCTTTGTTATGTTGAAGTTTATTAAACCAAAGAGTAATGCACAAACTATTGCAATTCGATTCAAAACCTAACAAATTTTAGCAGGTTCATAAAATCAAATTTATTCGCATTTAAAAAAAAGTCAATCAATTCAGCCTTCCTTGTAGGGACTTTTTTTTTTCTATTGCAATGAGCTTCTAGTCACTGCTGAAGTTCTTTATCAGAATAAAGACAGGCATCAGTAGAAATACATTACATATTTTGGTGGATAAGATTGAAACACAAAATCAGCACACAAATTTATCAAGAAATACATTCAAACTAACCAGAAGCCTTTGTTTCGAAAACTGTTCGATACATTTTTCAGAACTACTTTTCCTATATGCACGCTAAGATTAGCGGAATCTAATGCAATGCTTTCTAGTTGCTCGATTTGCTTTGAAGACAAATTTGTCTGATCGCTGCCAGCACGTCTGAGTTACTCGTTTTGCTAAGATAATTTAAGAATGTGACAGGTGCAATCCTGGCTACATCCGTTATCGAGATGACGAAGCAAATCTGAAGAAGAGTCGAACGGCTAAGGAGAGCGAAAACTTAAAGGAATGTGTAGAGACACAAGTCAGCCAGCGACTTAATGTAAGATTCGAAGATGAGGAAGAATTTGGTCCGGTTCGGCGCGGAGGTATGAGCAAAATTTTAATTAACTGAAAGACTCTTTGCCGCGCTACACATGCACTACAAGGGTAATCGTACCAGATCACAAAGCCAGGCATACGTCAATCTCAAGTCATGCACGAAGACCTAATTACACTCTTTCTACGCCCTACACAAAATACGCGAAAGCACCTTGATGCAGAAAGGTTGGTCAGGAAAGAGTCAATTTTTCATTTTAGTTATGTTTATACCACAGTTTAGTGAGTTAAGGATTTTTTTGAATTTACGTTTCACAAATCTATGTAGCCCACGTGGTTTGTTAATGTTCTTCACAAATGTTTTGTTTGATGTAGTTCTTCGCTAGTTTTCGAGGTTCGTCAGAAATGTTTTTGATCATTGGACGAGCTAACCTCAAACATTGAAAACGTATGGTTGAAGGTTTATTGTCTGAATAACTACATTACGGGAAGGCTCTATCAGATTTGTGGTACAAAAAACAGACCAGAATTGCCAGATGAGTCACTTCGAATGGCACATGGAGAGCATATGAATAAATTCTTTTGCTATGCTCTAATGATACTCTATTTCAACATCGTTGTTGATTAAAGTGTGTATACATGAAGTTGTTCTATGGCGGGTTTTATCGAAGTCCAATGCTATAACTTTGCAGAGCGATGGTTAATGTGGTAGCGGCTTCGGTATTCACACGACAGGACTATGGGTCGCATCCCCTTCGGACCGTCTCCCCGCACGCTGGACTGTACCATTCATCAATGGGCTAAATTAAGTCAAGGAAACCCAAAATGCCAGGCCAAGACCTGCAGGAGGCTACAGCCCCAAATAAATAAAAGCAGAAAAAAGCTAAAACTGTATAAATGAAATCATGCTTTTCATCACATTATAAAATGAAACGTTTAGCGTTTAGGCCGTTCTTTATGAATAATAAAAAAGTGAAACGCATGTACTTTTGTAAAAAGGCTTAATGACAAGATCTCGTTTCACTCTATGAAACATCTTACACATCTTACAGCTTTTAAATCTGTAAAACATTAATTTTTAAATTTAAAATATCGACCGTCTCGAAAATCTCCCTCGTAGAATGAGGCGTTCAAGTAGTTTTTGATGGCACCATCATCAAGCCAGGATTATTTACACTTTATCTGTGCATTGGCAGCCTTCTAAATTAATTTACAAACATAAGCTACATAACCCGAGTGTTGCTTGACAGTTTTCTAAGAGTTTCATAACCTTAACGGTTATGAATTTTTGTGTTTAAGCAAGACCAAGAGTATATCGTCCGTTTACCAACTCTGAACCATGCCTTCTGCTTATGCAGGTACAGCACTGTCGAATACCATCACCATGTTTTACTTGCCACTGTTCGATGACCCTACGAGTATTTCAGGGTGTATATGTGCATCTGATGGCAGAATAATTTATGTGTATTCCAGTCCACCTAGCCCACAGGCTTCTTATTTCCCATTTCTCATCATCGCATGCTAGATGTTCTGGCGTTACTGTGCCATCACTCTCGGCGAACCCCGGCCCGGCTTACAAAGTTTGTATATTTCCCGAATTGTGCTCTGCATACACGGCCATGCACTCAGCTAGGTAATACTTGCTTGTTACAGCAAGTCTGTGAGTGTGCATGCATGGCCATTATACGGTGGACAGACGGTGGGTTTGCGAAATACACGTGTGGTGCTCCGTTTTTTGGGACCAATTCATGTACGATCTTCCAAATAATGATTTCACTGTGGAGAGAAATTATACTACTGGATAACGCATGCCGGTGAACCAGGTCCGTCCGTCCGTCCGAGCTGCTATGGGAAAAGCCAAAATTAATGACTTTTAAAGCGTTTCATTTCCATGTTGGCCTTGCACTGGAAGGTGGTACAAGCGCCATCGAGGATAGTGCATCCAAAAGTTAGGGAACTGGTTCGCTTCGCTACCAGATACAGCATACGATATTAAAAATCTCAATCAATGCTCAGCTTCTCTTCGTGCAGTGGGTAACTTCTGGAGTTGTACGAACTCTCCGTACTCGTGTGCTTTTTGCTTGTCCCAGCTGCCATGCGTAACATTGAACACCTGAAACTATGCAGCAGAGAAAGTTATAACAGCACGTTGGTAGGAATCGCATTCTAGAACATAAACCGTGTTACCCACCGGTGTCGAATAAATCAATATAAATTTCATTTAAGGGGAGCCCAACAACGTCACACGTGTTTCGGCTTTTTGGTATTTGGTAACTTTGCTCTCTCTCTCTCTCTCTCTCTCTCTCTCACTCTCCTCTCTCTTTCTCTCTGTCTTGATGCTGGAAGACATGAAATGCAAAAGATTCTCCAAAATGTTTGACAGTGTCAGAACTCTTTGAACGAAACAAACACTTTTTGTAGATAAAGACGTTTCAGGAGCGTCATTTAAATTAAGGCAAGGTTCAGACATCTTTTAGATTTAGATATTTCTAAATATCCACACTCGGATACGCCGGTGTTAGAAAAGTTGGTGAAATCAGGGCCGCACACATGACGGCCGAAGAAGAAATTGTAGCACGGTTTATTATTATTCATGTTTTCCATGTCTTTGGAGCCATGCTCGCATTACCTCGTGCTGTGACTTACAAATAATGTTCACCAAGCAACTCCGCTCTTACAATGCTGGACAAACTCAATAACTCAAAAGAAAACTGTCATTCTTCAAATAAACTTGATAAACTTGATGTTTACTTGCTCAAAGTCAGCTGTATCATCTACCTCTGAGTGGAGATCGTTTAAATTTGATACTTTACATATACCGCACACAAATTTGAATAGTTGATTCAATATATCGCACACTCTTTTGTGTTATATTGATTTAATGATACTTTACAAGCGCCAAAAACGTCAAACGGTCTAGAAAATTAAAGGAAATATTGCTCTTTTTCTTGAAAGCAAAAACATCTCAACATGACGCTTTAAAATGATTTAAAATTGCCGAAAGATACGTAAGCTTAAAGCGAAAAGGAACCGACGAACAAAAAGGATGAATTAACAAAAAAACTTACACGCACACAAAACGCGAGTTCCATTTACGCGTTGAGCCTAATGCAAACACGAAGACATAGATTCAAATAATGCTATCCTTTTGTGGTTTGCTGTAACAGTGCTTGTGAATGATTTATTTTGGATGCAATAAATTACACAGCTGTACTACATATTCAACCTCCTCCCATTTGACAAATTTAAACGTGATGCTGCGCAAGGAAAGAAACATGGAGCAGTTTCGTTTCAAATTTATTTTCTTGCCCCGAATGCACAAACACACACACGTGCTTCACGTGCTCATTAGAAATAGTTAGACGCGTTATGGTATTAGTTCGGGCCAATGAATGAAGCATTGTGGTTTTCTCGAAATTTTCCGCCGCCATTCTGAAAGGAAAGCTTCACGCACACTGCTGCGCAGACGAACACATTCATCATTTATCTTCCCTGTAGACGAACGCACACTAGCATCTGCTGATTAAAGCAGGAAAGGTCACATAGAAACGGAATGGAGAATGAATGTCAGCGGCTATGGCGGAGGATGTTATAATTTATACTATGATTTAATACGTGAAAATTGTGTCCCGCTTGTTATGTAGTGATATGATACATTTAACTGACTTCGCTTGTAAGTTCCCCGTTGATCCAGGTTGAATTAGTCAACCTTGCGTTTGTTCGTTGTTGCTCCAAACACTTCATTCATTGCCTTGTTTACGGTCTACTCTTTTTTACAATGTTTTTTTTCTGATTGTCAAAACGAAACACGGACAAAGGCCTTCAAGACCAAACCATTGCAAGAGTTATTATTTGTGTTAAAAGAGCAAATTTCCGATTGATTAGGAAACGAATAATATTTTGAGCAAACACAACTTTGTCCGAGGTTCATAAAGATTAAAAAATATGTGATGTGATGTGATGTGAAAAATATATTTTTGCTAATTTAAAGAAATGTTGGATTCTACTATGATCTGTTTACAAATATAAGTTTCAGTGTTTTGTTAACGCTTGAATTCACAAATATTGTTTGTTTCTGAACCACTAAAGAAATAAAACATTTTCGTCAACATCTTTTACGACAAACCAAAATCATAATAAAAATGTCCTATAATGTTTTGAGCCCGGTTTTGCTCGGGATATTTTTGACAATCAAAAGCTTACGAAGAATATCCTTAGCTTGCTATAAAAATCGTGTCCTGAGCTTTCCAAAGTGTTCAGAGCTTTCGTTGATTAGGACAAAACTAAAGGTTTATATTTTTAACATGTTTATCATCAATACTGTTTCTAAATTAGTACGATAGAAATGTGTGTTGTTTAAGCCCACCGCAGAAAGCGAAAAGCACATCCCATACATGAGAATATTAAATCAATTTATGGAATAGTATAACCACCATACGAAAAGGATTCATACGATAGAAGATTTTTATAGCATCGGAATATCATTCGTATCCTTGACCTAATAAAAGCGTCATAATACGCAAAGAACAGCGGCACCTATCGCATTTTCAACGCAAGCGCAATTTATGGCAATTATTTGTATGAACTTTTTTTCCATTAGCTTGAATGAAAGAGAAAGCAAACTGATTCAGTATTAAAGATAAAACTACCCTAATGATGTCGAAGAATGAGCAATATTTGCAAAATTTTAGTTATAATGAAAGCTTATTTGGCACAAAACATTTAAATGTGGAATTATCACACAATAAGCCACCTTCAAAATTTTGCTATAAACATTTCAGGAATGAGACGCCATACGTTTTAATGGCAGAATTGATCCATTCATCGATGTGCTAATGTCAATCGATCGATATAGAGTACCTCGTAAATACGTAATATTATTCAAATTTTTCACAGTTTCATAAAACTGATTAATACTTCCTGAAACTTTTTGCCATAAAGTTTATTATGTACGTGACCAGCATGAAAAAATACACTTCCGTGGAATACGCTTTCAAAACAACACATCAATCTATTTGTTTTATAGTTTCTCATCTATGCTTTGCCAGTGTGCATACCACCGGCTAACCAACAAACTGTGAATTTAAAATGTGTATTTGTAGGAGTAGAATACTATATAGATTCCTGAAGCATGTTGCCCGTTCCTCCAATCGTATACCAGTGACCCAGCATAGCCTCATTTGTGATGATACATGTCATCTGAATTAAACGCCCAGAAGGTGTTTGGATAAAATACTATGAATATTGTTCGGCTGCCCGTTGAAAGCAAAGCACTAACCAGCTCGCTTCCTAAAACGTAGCGTATGCAAACGCTCTGGCCGCAGGACCGCAGGAACCAAATCAAACCAAACAACAACAGCAAAAAATGAATTGGCTGGTTAACGGATGATATAGAAAAAATGACACATGTATACGTTCCAAACGACAACACAAAAGCGTTGCGCGTTTCACAGAATTGGGAATCCTCTGCAATCACTGCAACAGTGCTGCCCATGGGCTCATGTAGGGCAAGTCAATGGCAAAAGAAAAACAATCGAATTTTCAAACGGCCACACCGCGGGATCTTGTCGGATCTCAATCGTCGATACTTACGGCCGCTTACCAACCGCTAAGATCATATGCCTTTAATCCCCGTATCAGAATAGAGCGAGCACACTGGCGGCGAGGCATTCCTTTGTTTAAAAAACTTCTCTCCTACATTTTGCACACATCCGCAATAATCGTATGGAGTGTTAGTTTCACAGATCCGTACAGCAAAACCCTTCGGAAGTGTAGTTAAGTTTCTCGTCGCAATTTCATGCACTGCTAATAATCAAGTGAACCGAAATCTTGGTACCGCGGTCCGTACACTTCGCATCAAAACAATTATGATTTGCATTCGGTAGGTTTCGTTGCGATGGGCATTGCAGTAATACATATATCCGCGGGTACGAATAATACGGATGTGTTCGGCATTTCACACCTCCACGCAGGCCGCCAAGATTCTGATCGTATCGCCGAATGTCAGATGGTTTCGTGAAAGATTTCCCACAATAGTCACTAAGAAGATCACGTGACCAATTGTGTAATAGCTCCACAATCCGGGTTAACGAGTAATAGGCCTGGGTTGATGCTGCATGACTTTTGAATCAAACCTGAAAGCAGCAGCGCTTATCCGGGGCGATTGTCCGTATTTGCAAAACAATGCAAGCCACCAGATGCCGAATTTAAAATAATAGGTGATAATGGCGGTAGATGTTATCGTTCTGGCTATAGCGTTTTTTAAGCGACAATCTGCTACACAAATAAATAACGATTTACAGTTTCAACTACCCTACCTCAGTGTGCATTTCTTTAGTGTCCATGGAATTATGATATAAATCAATTTGGCTCGCTAAAGGTACGAGCAAACCAATTCCTTACGTTGAAGAGTGCAACCATATTAATTAGAATTTCTTTTTTTTTTTGCTAAAGCGCACCCGAGAAAGGCAATAAAAGGTCTTCGAAATGCTCAACAGTATATGGCTTTTCAGAGATCGAACGCTTTGATGTATCTCGTTGCTCATGAGTAATAGCGATTAGCGTGTGTTGCTAGTTCAAAGTAGGTTGTTTCGCACAACTCAGGAGGTCTTTTTGCAATTCTGGTTTCCTGCAAATTCGGCGGCTTAGTTATTTTACTTAGCGTTCGACATTCTGGTCATTTTGGGATCAGAAACAAATCGATTTTTTTTTCAAACTGCTTTACAAATTCATTGAACATTGGAATCTGTCCTATCCTTCTTTGCAAATCTTGGTCATGTCAATACACCAATCTTCGGTCTGAGCAAAATAAATGAATAACGTTCATAAAAAAAACATGATGCATGTTGAAGTACGCTGATGATCAGAAATGGAAAAACGAAGAATTGGACTCATGATGTAGCAGCCAAGCAATGCCATAGTTCGGTCGGTACACCACTGAGCATCCGTACCGAACACGTTATAGACAGTCCGCTTACATTTGACCAGTCAATGAATATGATTTTTTTTTTACATCTGTTTACTCAAAGTCTACCGTAAATATTAAATTTCATGGACATTTATCTTTCATAAAAATAAAAACACTTTGAAATCTTGTTATATTACATCTTGTATACTTTTTAACTAATTTTCCAACAAACAAACGAACACAATTTCATATCAAATTGTCTTTTGTTTATTCATTAGGAGTTTGTTCACCCCGTATTGCTCATAAACATCTTTATTGCTAATGAAAATGCCTTGTACTACAATACAATTTGGAATGGTTTGAAAGTTGAGGAATGTTTTGAAAATTCGTAGGCCGGTGGTGTTAAAATGATAGCACCAGTCTTTCTTACGACAGGACCGGCCCATCTCGATCATCTTCCTTTAAGCAGGACTAACTACCTGGCACTAACTACCTAAAGACGGAACTACCTGGCAGAGAGCTATCGTAAGTTAGTAGTGAAGAAAAAATCCCATTTCATTATTATTAAATTTCTAGCGCTAAATGCTCTGATGGCGCGTAACGAACGCTTTGCTAAAATTTAGTCAAGACACATTCTACGATGCTATCGCGTGCTATAAAGAAGCTAGCGCTCTCTTGTGAGCATTCCTCCGCGAAACATGTATGCAATACGGTGTTTTCCTTCATCCGAACTATGCAAGCAAAGCGGTTTCACCCTGTTTGTATGCAATGTGTATAACACAGTGATTGGAAGCAATAATTCACTGTTGGTTAATTAAGATACGAACAAAACGCAAAAATTATAGTTCCTTTTAATATCACCAGCTGTATTCCGTGTTTTGTGAAAAGGAAACATGTGAATGGTGAAATAATGTTTGTTTGAATGGGGAAATTATGACTATTATGCTCATAATGATTTTCCATTTCACTATGAAATGTCGAAAGATTTTATTATTTTGATGCCTTCAACTAAGCAATGGAATATTAATGAACGAATGTTTTCTTTTCCTTTACAGATAGACTGCTTTACTACCCGTACAACAACAAACAAACCAAAGAAATTAAATCATCTAACGTTGATATACACAGGTAAGTATTGTAATTGTGCTATTTTCATGGCTCAAAATCAACTGTGACGAGAAGCTTATCTTAACGTGTATAAATGTAGACCATTTGTGTTCAATAACATAAAATACTACGGCCAGAACGTTATGCAAAAACATGAAGAAAAAAAAAATTCAATTTGATTGGAGGAGTTATTATATGCGTTGACGGTGGAATATTTATTTTCAAATCTCACATTTGAGTATCTTACGCCTTGAACTGTTGTGCACTTAATGTGAAAAATAGACTAAACTTGCTAGGATTATCAAAAATGTTACAAATGTATTTTTTTTTTTTTTGATACTTGAAGAACGGCCTGGCCGTATTGCTCTTACAACTGGATTAGTGTACAGACGACGGTAGCAAATTATATGCGCTTACGTTAGCTATTAAAGCAATATACGGATGCTCCCGAAGGATTGTCTCAGTGGAGTAATGTCTTTAGAGAATCTAGAAAAACAAAGTGAACTTACTTGTTTCCTACAACTATGTCCTTGACTTCACTAGCGGCAGCAACCACCTGTTACATACATCCAAAAATAATAAGCATTTCACACGAATAAATGCAGCAACTAAAACAGGATGTGAAATTGAATTTCTGTCATGGCCAATAAGGATGTACCTATAAACTATCATAGTAAATTTCTTCCGAATCGTACCAACGAGTATGTCAAAGATTAGTTCAGCTTCTTGTACAATGAATGTTGCTGTTTTTTTTTTTTGTAATAATCTTCTTTACAACACGTTAAAACAGTGCTATACACAAAACATCTCAATACTCCAATGCTGTGGAAAGCCAACATGCCGACGGTAATCGATAGCCATCTGGGTTGGCGTTGACAGTGAATTGGAAATGAATAATGGCCGCTCCTGATAAAAATGCTCACACACAAATGTAAAATCCTATCTCCGACACATACCTTTTCTCTCGAGCACGCAAGCGTATTTGAGTGAAAACGAAAGCGTTTGGTCTTTTCTGTTTATGCAATGCAGTTCATGCTGCAAAGCTCTTCTGTTTGGGATAGCTTTGGGTTACTTCTCTGCCCTTTTTTACCAAAGTTTATGTTGTCGTTTACTTACCTTCTAATTCTGTTCTATTCATTTGTCGTATCCGTTCGTAGTTGAGAGCGAATATCGTCTCACACTCTCACAAAAATCTACTCTCCTAGACGATTCATCTGCTAAGACCACATTCTTTAAAACCTTCGTTCGGGTACCTACGAATCTACTGTTTGGTTCAATGCTTCATCATCACAAGATGTAATTTTTATATGGATTGCCATCCGTTCATTGAACATACCTCTCTCAGAAAGTGTTTTTATATTCTATATCTTTCGACAGTTTGGCATGCTCATTTGTCGTACTCAATTCCACATAAATAAATTTACATTTTTATCCTTAAGCAATGATAAGTGGGCCTAGTTTACCAGTTAAAAAGGTTTGGTAGAAACCATGGGTTTGATAATTGAGCAATTTTTGTAACAAGTCCTGGACTACGCGGACAAGATTTCGTTTTCACGTGGTTTCGGTTTCAAACGAGACTAGATTCTCTTTTCGTGTAACCGGGTTGTGGCCAGACTATTAAATAAGTCGAACGACCTGTAGCGTTGCTCCCAATGAAGGTCCGGGATATCAAACGGTAAATCTAAAATCCCGTCGGTATTTTAAAGTGAAGTTGCGCTCTGCGCTCCACACAGATTATTAATGCTGCATCCGACGACGTACGATTGTGAATTAGTGATGAGTTGAAGTGACCCTTGAAAAGATGTCTTTAATTTCAATCTACAGGGTTACAGGCGATCTAATCAGCGTGTGCCTGAGTCGAGACCATTTTCCCTGTAGGAAAATTATCATACTTACCACCAACACTGCGTTTACGCAAATATAGCAGCCATGACTTACGTTGCGGACGAGGAGAGATCCAACACATTGGATGCGATTTTTCTATCTAGCTTCACGCATTCGGATGATGAATAGCTATCGTAGTGTTTATAGCTCGTTTAATTTCTGCAAATTAACGCTAATTATGCGATACCGGTATGACATTTCCATGAATTAATTATTGCTATCGAAATGAACCTGTAACTGAAGCGCACAAACGACATACCGCATCCGATACAAGGGCCGCTGGTGCTAAAATGGTAATGGTAATATTGTTTTATATTTTAAACAAGTAGCACGTTAAAAAATGCTATATATTGTTGGAAAAGAAATCGCACATATATATTGCAGTAAAAGCACAAAAGCAACAAGTGGTCAATGTTGCACTGAAGAATTAACAAACTAAACATTAAAGCTCCCACAAGCATGCGTTTGCTTATCATTTCTCTGTCCACCCACAAATAGAACCGATATGTGTCACACGCTTATTGGTGAGATTGGTGAGAAAATATTAATTCATGCTTATTATACCTAGCTGCTCCTTCGCGTTATGCTTCCGAAGCATAAGTAGTGTTAAGTTGCGAGCGAGATAAAAATGCAATAAAATTAACATAACAACATTATTAATGATTTTAAATTGTTAAAAATGCTGTTTTACCTTCTTCGTGCGGCTGGCTGGCTGACTGCTGTTGCCTCATGAAAAGTTTTTTCCTTTCCCTGCACCGGCCTCGTTCAAAGCGTTGGTGGTTCTCCGCATCGCTTCATCCCCAGATGAATGTATGCACTGTGTCAAATGAAATGCCGACACATATTCTGGTTTCGAGTACCCAACCACAGCAAACTGATCTTGGCCTAACGTTTGTTCTGTGGAAAAGAAACTCGGTTTCCTTGGTTTCCTTGAAGCTTTTTGCTGAATTAAATTGCTCAAGAAAGACGGGATGAAAGCGAATCTCAAGATACCCGGGAAGCGCTCACCATACACGCCGAGAACAATCAATGAACACACACACACACACACACACACACACACACACACTCAAATATGGCACAATCTGCTTGTTGCTTAGCGTTTGTCGCAGAGGCTCAAGTTGAGTAAGAAACAAACAAGCGAGATCTTTTAACTCAACGCATATAAAAAGGTATTCCTATATGCACATTGGGAAAATGTATTGAGTGCAAAAAGGTTGATGGAAATATTTGATGGCTTCTTCCTTGTGGCCGTGTGCTCATGAGCCACAGCCTGCAGAATGATGAATGAATAAGAAAATGTGTGGAATTAATTTGTTCAATGAGTCTTAATGATAAATATACATAAATCTATCTATACAGGAGGGTACTCAAACAGAAACGAATAGAGAGTTTGGCGAGAAAATTTATAGCCCTCATCGTTCTCGTCAAGCAAACCAGAGATTCATCGCTGAGGTGTTGCGATGGATAAGGAAGAAATGCAAATTTGATTTGAATAAACGTCAAAGTCATCCGTGTATTCGAGGGAAGATATGTACTTTCCGCCAACGAGAGCCAATCCACATGAAATGCGCAGATTTGATGTAGACGAAGCTTTTGTTTCCGAACTAAGCGAAGAATGTTTCCGTTTTTTCATTCGTCTTACGCTTTTGTTTAGACTATGTTAAAATTGTTTTCGGAAGAAGGAGCGAACCAGCAAGGACAACGCACTAAAAAATCCATGAAACGAGCTCTAGCTTCCTGCCTACCTCATGCATGTCTCGGTACAACGGCACGGTTATTTTTTTCTTTTCTTTTAGACTCTTACCGCCTTTGAGATTGCCAACCACGGGTAATCGTGGCATTCTTCAATATTGTGGGTGAGACTGTCTTTTGGAGCAGGAGCAAGCAGAAAAATCATCAGCCAAAACAGTCTAAGTCGTGATTTACGAGCTGTGAAAGGAATTTTTAACTATTTCGTTTGCTTCCGCTTGCGTCATTTAAAGATGTAATGGTAATTTAATCGATTGAAGATACTTCTAAGATATTGATTAAACAAATTGAATGAAAAGGAAAACGAAAGCTATTTAAAAGATTTAGTTTAAAAAAAGTTTCAAAAGAAATTAATCAAAAGAATATTAGCTTTTTAATAGTAAAGAGCCAAATTTCCCAAATGTATACAATTGCAAAGCAACATTTATTTTGTTGCACAAGTAAATTGAGTGTTTCCCTAACGCACGGAAAATAAAGGTCTGTGTTGCTCTTTCTTTTTTAATCGTGGGTTTTTCACTTCTCTGTAACATGACTACGGTAGGAAAAAAGAAACACAACATTCAACGTTTACGACAACTGTCACCTGCTGTGCTCCCTGTCACTTACCAGGGATGACAACGATAAAGACAATGCATAGAGCGACTTTTTCATGCATGGGTTCTTGCTGGACCTATGGTAATTTTAGACCTTACCACGTATCCTACATGTTTAGCTCGGAATAAAACTTTCAAATCTACAGCCCACCACAGCGATGTATTTCGTAAAAGTTAGAAATTTAGTGAAACTGACTGCATGCGTTAGTTAAAATAATCTGTAAAGATGGTAAAATATTCCGTTAAACAATGAAAAAGTGTCACATAATAAACAAAGATTGATAAATTTGAGTAGTAGGACAAATACTTTAGATATCTTTCGATACTTATACAGGCAATGCGGAGTAACCTTGGTTGAACTCCTAGCATGAAAATATATGCCTGGAAAAGTTTATACGCAATAAAAATTATTTTTTATCGAGTTGGGTAATTCGTCGCAATATTATGTTTTAAATGGTACAAAAAAAACCTACTACAACTTGTTTGCTTTTTATCATGATCATGAATCATGAATTTAATCATGTATAGCTATTGCACAATTCAACAAAACCAAACAGCTGTGAAACATAGAAAATAGTCTTATAAGACATACTTCAGTCAACTAATGCTCTAATGCTGCAAGGTCCTTGAAAAGTATTATACTGAGCTTTGAAACACTTTCTGGAATGGCTTTTCAGATAGTTTAAAATCAAATTTAGCGAGTGTACTACAGTTTCACCATTCAACCTGTCAAGAATGTTCCTTGCTAAGCCTGTTCAAAAGTTTTTCCTGTTTCTTGAAACGAAGCCACGCGCTTCCATCGCTGCAGAAGAAAACTCTAAGGATTTCTGGAGCAACCTTCATCTGAGACTGAAAAGAGCAGCTGTAACGGGGAACTTGTGAAACGCAACATTCTATTTTGATCCCTCACTTGCTCAAGCTTTGTTGTAAGAGGCAATCGAATTATGGTGAAGTTGCTGAATATTTGAAACTTCATGCATTACTTCTATTACTGCGTGAATATGAAAAAAATTGAATTAAACGCTTGCCATAATTAATGTGCGACTTTGTCGATTACAAACCGAAGGTTACAAACCTTCAATCATCAAAGATTTTTGCTAAAGCGCTATAGCGGGAAACCATGTGCCAGCTCCAAATTGTTATGTCCAACTGTCAGTTTTGGCTGTTCATATATTGACGTAGATGGTGCTTAGCGAGCATTGTATCCTTTTTGCTGAAACCGTACCTGTCCCCGCTTGTTTGGGAGGAATGTGAAGTTTCGGTTAATTAAATGGATATGTCTTTCTCGCTCAATCGAAGGTGATCGACACGCTGCAATCGCGGTAAATGTAGACAAAAAATAGCAAACCAACATAAACACTCGCACACGCAACCAACAAAATAAAAAAAAAAAAACATTGGTTGTACTGTACTTGGTTGAAGTCTCAGTTTTACGAATTGTTCAGATGTATCGGAGACTCAAATTGCCATAAACAACCGTGATACAGACATTACTTTGCTTCGACCAACTTCTCGACGACATGAGACAACCCGTGCAGCGAATTACTTGCCGTACGCGTACAGGTAGTCTGCGATTCTTTCGTGGTCGCTTTTTTCCTTTGCAGCTCCTTATCGGGATGTCGCGATCAGGATCTTGTGTCATCGGCCCTACTCCAATAAATGTCGCTCAGTGGTGGAATTGATTGAACAATTCTACAATTGTCAGATGCATTGTAGGAACATCGAAATATCGATTTGAATCGTTGTATGGGTGAGTGATTGCAATGGTAGGAAGAAGATTCCGCACAACCAATGAATAAAGTAACGAGACCAAGAGGATCTCGTGCCACCGATGGTCGGTGATGTTACACGGTAGATTTGAACAGGCTTGGCGCATCTTCGGTTGGTTCGTTCGTTTCTCTTGATATACTACTTCAACATGTGACCAATGAATAATGCATTCTTGACTGAAACTGTCCCCAGCGATAGCATACACATCGCTCAAGGATCAACAGCATATTTACTAAACGTGTGAATGTTGCGAAATGCAAGAAATTTCAAGTTTCTTAAAAACGCGAAAAAATTGCTTGAAATGTGTAAAATAACATGCATAATTTATCATTTGACTTGCTGCTCCGAAAAAGTGATTCGAGACATTGAAAAGCCTATGCAGAAAGATAACCGATAATGTAATTCTCCTATTTATTCTAAACGCTTGTTGATAAAACTACAAAACTTATCAAAAGACCAAACCAAGTTCCATCGAAGGTAGAGGCATCAGGGACGTAGCGTCCATTACTTCAAGTCCGACGAATCTTACAACCAAACCTATAACGAGGGAAAGAGAATTTTCTATTGTACCCGTGCACTCACACTTGCAAGTATGCTCCGAGCATAGAAACTCATACTTCGAATAATCTTCTCTGTTTACAACCACTTGCAATACCGTTAAAAGCATAGGAAGCTGAAGAGATGATTTATGGCACTCAATACTGAAGGTGGCGTTTTCTGGTTTGGGTGAAGTGAATATAATACTAAGAAACACGAACAGACGCGCCGGAACAGACACCAGGAAACGGTGCAAGAGGAGCCCTTGTTCAACACAAGGTTGGTCGAAAGGCCGATGAGTTGGTTGTATACGAGACAGCAGATTCGCTTTCTGCAGAAGAGTTAGCAGGCTTAGAAAGTTTTAAATAAATTTTAGCATTTGATATTGACGATGGCTACGATCCTGAATATTGCTGTATATATATATGTATATATATATGCATGATGCATTATCATACGGACTGAACGATGCACCATTTCGTATTTAATAGAAGCCTATGAAAAATTTAAATCATTATCTCTTGTTGTCAGCAAGCTTATACATTGCCGTTGGTGTGATGTATCCTTCCCACACGCACTGTTATCAATTCACAACCACCAACATTCTCTGATAATTCGAGGAATGGGAGCAAATGACTACTTGTAAGTCATCTTCTCGTTTTCATTTAGCAAAAAGAGAACCACGAGAATGTGCCGCGCTCCTCGTGAAACACTAGCTTTTCCCCCAGTTCCTGTCCTGAGCAAAAGGATCTGTCCAAGATGTTGTTCTAGCGTTAGATGTTCCGATAGGAGAGCCGTACATGTACAATCCACAACTATAGAAGATTTCGCTCCTGCACTGACTTTTCATTGCGTTCGAAGGAGAAACCGCTTTTGCTGAACGGGAAGTTTCAGAGAACATTGTTCATAGATTCCAAGAGAATGTGGTAAAATTGAGTACAATCGTAACCAGGCAAACGATTTATGGTTTGTTATTGTTGTTCTCTCTTTCAAGCTTCCGTTTTCGGTCTCAAAACGGTAAAAAGCGACCGCTCAGTCCCGAGGTCCCGAGGTCGGTCTGAATGCTTTACGAGACATAGCGGCCAACGCATAGCGAAATATTAAAAGTTGGAAATTGGCTGAAATATTGTATTACGAAAATATGCAGCATAACACTAATTTGATAAAAAAATTATAAGATTGGTCATAACAATTCACAAAGGTAATGTTCAATTCGGAGTTACTTTCGCTATAACAAAACGGAACGGTACAGAACCGAGCATTGGCTACACTGACATCGTCTGACTGTATGCGTCAGCAGGCAGCTTCCTTTACGAAACTCTGCGAGTGCGGAGAGTGTACAGAATCTGCGCGAGAGACGATTTGTTCGCTCCCAGCAGCTTTAGTGCTGATGGTCATGGCTTGTCCTCGGAGGGATCTAGTATGATGTTGTACTTCTTTTACTAGTTGTCAGCAGCATTCTTCAAAGTCGTGCCTTGGTGGACGGATGTTTTACAAACCATCTGCAAAAATATTCGTTTCCTTGTGCGTCTTAGTTAAGCTCCTATCGTGGCTCCCGCGAAATACAAGTGTACGAAATAACCAAACAAGCAGACAAAAAACTTCATTTCTCTTGGTTCCAATTGCGTTGTGGACGTGAAATATGCACAGCACAATGAATAAAATGTAGTAACGGAAATTACATATCTCGAAGCTTACTGAACATCACCAGAAGCTATTCAATATTTGCAAGTCAATGTGTTAGATTGTCCGTTGGTCTATCTACGGTTTGTCGCAGCAAGTTCAATATTTGCCACATGTAATTATGGAACAGCATTCCTGCTGACTAAAGCACATTCGTTTTCGTCAGTTTTTTGTGTTGCTTCAATGTTTCGTTGCTGATTTCAAACAACCAGATTCTGTCACTAATGGGATTGTATTCGAGAGGTATGCGTTTCACTTACCATACATACAGCTAATTGCTTCAATCGTCGTTGCAGTTCACTAACATCCACCTTTCTCAACACCAGCAGTTTACAATTTCATTACAGATATATGTTTACCAGTGGAAGTGCAGTTTGATTGATTTTGTTCGTTATTTTTTTCTAAAGAAGTTTCGGTTTCGTGTGAGAATTTCATTCTGGTACCGTGTGCCTCGACATTCGACAAATATTGTCTTCAAAAACGCTTTGCGTCTTTTGAAACCTGATGGCCATATCATCGATGAGGGCTTGAAAACCAATGACCGCATACACAATGAAGTGGACAAAAACTTGGTCAAGTGAATTTGGTTCGTGTGATCGGGACGAAAGAATGAGGCGGCAATTTCCAACAACGTGGATGACTAATCTTAATTGTGTCTATGAAGTGAAATTAGGAGTACCTATCATTTCATCACCTCGGAAGGATATAAACAAAAAGGTAACTATGCATTGCGAAGAACTAACCATGGGAATCATTTGGCAAGATCATGTAACTGCAAAATCAGTTTACTTAGAGGATTCAATCATTGTGACTTTTTTTTGTATTCATCAATGACACCCTGGCCGTGCTGCAATCATGATGACTTATTAGTGATAGAAAACTGGTCTCTTAAGCATTATATTTAAATTGTCATAATCAAACGACAGATAAGCAATGATACAACATCGTACATGTTTACAACATTTGAGATTTAACGGTTCTGCACAACAAATTGTGTCATTATAATTTTATATCACGTTTTGGTGGAAGCATTGAGATGAATGAGGTACAATCGTATAAATTGTTTTTATTTGTATAGATCATAGCTTGCTACTGTGAATCTGCGTAAGCAAGCATCTAAAATTTCAAAAACAATTTCACAATCTCTGTCTCTAGTATCATACTTTTATGTAAGTTACGATAACCTGTTTTTTTTTCCTTCCAACATTTGCTAACTATATTGCTGTTGACGTTATGTTTCACTGTTTTGATACTTTTCTACTATGCATAAAACAAGTTTCTTAAGTACCCGTACAGTACAGTGCATTCACAGGTTTTTACACAGTTCTTTGCATCGGTACTGAGGGTCAATTTCATACCAGATTGCCTTAAGAAGAGGTGAAAAGAAAACATCTTCCTGCTTCGCCAAAGGCTTGATTAAGACAAATGCCAGCTTTTGCAGTGGTGGACACGGATGTGAATTACTGAATTCAACCAGAAGATGCTAAGTGAACGAATGTGCAAAACGGAGGTTATAAAAAGGAGCAAACCAAAACAAACCTTCCCCTGGCAGGTAAAACAAGCGCATGTATATAAAGGTGCTAAACTAATGAACGAAGTGTTTTTTGAGATTTTTTTGTGTTACGGTTGAAAGCAGGTGCATGGAGCTGAAAAAAGTTATCCAAAAATTGGCTCTTGATTCATTTCCTTCTCGTGCGAAACTTTATGCCATCTTCAGGGACGAGAACTTCAGCCCATATGAGTATTACATATTTTTAAAGCTAGCTTTGATCTATAAAAAAAAACAATATTTATACCCTTTATCATCATAGCAAAACCTGTGCGTATCACTTTCATTATTGAAAATGGATAATTAAAGGTGATAGTTAAATTATTTTTATATATCAAAAGGTAATCAAATTAGTTAAATGTTGCGACCACAAAATAAACTAAAAATTACCCGTCCTGCGTTAACTATAACCTCGAAAGGACTCGGCCTACCAACCTGCCATTTCTGGCATTCTGTGACATCATTTTACACGTTGCTAGATAGTAAGTCCTATGTAAGGGGAGGCTGTCTGGATGAGATTTGAATTCCGGTCCTGCCGAGTAAAGTCCGGCGCCTCTGTAAGACCGGACCGTCGCGCGATAAGGAATTATTACTATTTTATTTTTCAACTATTACTGGCCCCTTTGTAGTAAATATCCATTTTAGTGCAGATTTTCAATCCATTCCTGGCCAGATTGACAATGTGCTTTACGAAACAGAAAATCCATATGTATAAAAGAAGTTTCTAAAACCAATTTACCGCACAAACAGAACAGGAAAATTTAAAAGAAAATGACAAAGTTATTACCATTTCCTTTCTAGTTAAATTTAGTTTTCAATATTTTGTCTGCTGGTGTGAGTAGGACGAAGGCAATGGTAATTGGTTTTGTTGCTATAATTACTCGAGAAAAATTCGCATACAATGATTTTGAAATACTTAAGTCGCCTTACATAATTTTTAATTTTCTTTTGTGGGTTTGCGATAAACATTGTGGTCGATATTAATCTGAAGTGGCCATTCCCAGACTATCTCAACATTTAGTTACCCGTAGTAAGAAAGTCCTTCACACGGCAGGACTGGGGTTCAAATCCCATCCAGATCGCCTCCCCGTACGTACTTTTCTACGGGTAAAATTAAGTCACAGAAAGCCAGAAATGGCAGGCCGAGACCTCTCGAGGTTGTAGTGCCAAAGAAGAAGAAAGAAGAAGCAAGAAAGTAAGTGTTTGATGTGATTGTGGCGGTTAACACGGTCTTCTAAATTTTCAAGAACGATGTATTATAGAGCTATATATTATCGGTGTGCACATTTGATGTTTGAGTTACTCAAGGTTTATAAGTTACACGTTTTATTTCAAAAGTAAATTTAAGACTCAGCTTAGTGTGTAAACTTCGCGTAGCATCGTTTCATCGTTATTGATTTTTTATATTTGGCATAAATAGAAAGAGCGTAAAACATCGAGCGTTACTGCAAATTATTAGATGAACGTTTTTCAAACTACGTTGAGTGATGTTGCTTCGAGCAGACTTCATATGACGAATCCTTCAACCATTCCGAATACCCTTATAACTATCTACCCACTCTAATACAACCACGCATGGGTCTTCTTTTCGGTGGAGTTCCCCGACTCGACTCGGTTGTCCGCTTCGCAACTGTAGCCAAATGGGAAGGTTTTTTGTGTTCGAAGGAAATTTTTGACATGGACATAATTTATGACTCTTCTCTCGCTAGACATTAGGGAGCGTGCACGAATGGAACCGAGGAAGGTGAAATGGCGAGAGCTGAAAGACAGACGCAATTCACAGGAAGAAACGGCTACGAGTCAGATCAAACCGGGCTGCTCGGGAGCGAATGCTACAAAGGAAACAACAACAGCCCGAAGGAGACATATCATCTTCGAGCTTTGCGTTTATGCTTTGGCGGAATCCTCACCACGTCCTGCGATTGTTACAATTTTCACAGTATAACCTTGGCCTTTGTTCTTGTCCAGGAATAAGATATGTTATACACAAAGAACAGTCAGTTAAGAATTAACCAAAAACCTTGATGCGCTGTGTTTCACGAGTCCCGCTTGGTCATCGTGGTGAATTGGACAAATATCTGCATATAGCCGTTCCTTACGATTTTCCTGTGAGTGGTGCGAGTGTTATGGTTTTGCAATGTTACTGTTAAACTATTTCACTTACATATATGCTTGCGTTAAGTAAGACGCTTGTGTAGTATACAATGTTTCGTACATTGGTTACTTCTCTTGCAACTAATCTTCCAGAATGCATTAAACGAAGAATGGATATTGCTTTTAGCAGAAATGTATTACCCGGCGCTACAACGCAACACACCGCACTAGGTTGTTCTATTTGATTGTTGGTTGCAATTGGATGAAAGCTTTTATATTGAAATATATAGCAGACTCACCGGTGTAACTACAAAGCTGCTCCAACGGTGTCACACTATGCACTTACTTTCGGAACGTCTGCAACGCGAGGAGCGCCGGGCTGGGAGAAGGTCATAAATCAATTCCATCACCAACAGTTTGTTGACGCGCACCTGACAACCTCTGGCTCGTTGCGTCTACCTTGCAATGGCGATATACATAGTAGTGCATTGTAAAGCCATCTGAATCCTTCCACATTCCACTGCTCTCAAACAACAGAACAATACTGAAATGAGTTATTGTTCAGTGGAGTTGAGAACCGTTTTCCTGACGGATGATCTGATTTTTTTTCTTCAGTTTTCGTTTGTACTTCGGGCCATTTACATGCTCGTCATTTTTTCACTTGCAATCAATTAATCCGGCATCCCATAGCTGAGAACACTATCTGTATCAGTAAGTGGCGGGATGTACTACACCGCGCGCGGATCTACCACTTCGCCAACGCTGGTATGTAACAGGAAGTGTAGGATGAGCCGAATCCATTGGGAAGGTGTGTAATCTTCTATCACATTTTCATCAGTGTCAGGCCGTGCGGAAATAGCCGCCCGAGGAAAGGCTGCGTGACATCTCATTGTCTTTTCCTTACACGAATGATATGATTCATGTATTTCTGCATCCTTCCGGGTGAAAATTATTTATTTGCTATGTGTAAACGCAGGAACGAGAGATAGCTGGACCGGCGACCGAAACATTTACATCGTAATCATCATTGAATCCACCTTTGGCGAGCGTAAAAGGCGTTCAGGGTAAATAGCAAACGACATCCATGCGCGAATCACCGAACCGGAAAGAGTGTCCTCTGGTGTCAACGGCCGGATCTACCGTATTTCCGGCACCGACCGCGCCACACCCTTTTGCCACTCCACAAAGATCTCGATCAGAGCGATCATCCCGCAGTGCCCCCGACTGAGACAGTCTGGTTCCCGCAGAGCGCTTTTCATATGGCTAAACAATGCACTCTTGGGACGTTTCCTGTGCACTCTTTTAAGCACGGCTTCGTAATGGTGCGATTGTCGCTCCCCATTTATCCGCCACCACACTCATCATTGCCTCGTTGGTCCTCTTATTTATTTTCCAAATTAGAACTGCGCCAGCGAAATAGCCCTAGTCACACTCATGGAATTACCAAATTTTGAGCGGTACAAGCCAGCCTGCGGTTCGGCCCGGTACGGTACGCTTTTCGCTGTTGATCGTTGCCCAAGAGCGAACACTGCTGAGGCTTGGTCAGAAATTGGCACTACGGCCGCCGAAGCAGAAAGGAAACAGTTCTGGATTTCCCATTTCATAACTATGAATTGTGTGTGAGTGTCCTTTGAGGCAAGCTTGTGGCAGCGAAAAGGTTAGCGGTATGATACAGAGTGAAAAAAACTCACACACACACACACACACACACACACACACACACACACACACACACACACACGCACACACACACACACACACACCAGACAAACGAACGAATTCTCCGTCCGTCGACAACCGTTAGGATCATGTGAAATTTTCCTAGTCACCTACCTTATCCGCGGGGCGACGTGTGCGTGCTGTGCTGATTTCGAGTCTCTCGTGTGCGCTATTGAATTCGCATGTTGTTTCATCTTTGACTGTCGTTTTGAATTATTATGCTTATTCTGTGTGGCTAGCCTTGGTAAGGGCAGTTTTTTGTCTGCCGCCTTGAGTTGCGTCTCCGTCCGGTTACTGATTCGGTTTGGCTTACGTGTTTAGATATGCCGTTATGGTCTGCTGATTAGGTTTCGAGACCTTGGTGTGAAAGAGAATCGATCCAAATTCGTAAACTGTAGTTGGCGGGAAACGCGACGGATAGCCAATCCCCCACAGAGCAAATATTATGCCGCACAGTATCACAAAGAATTGAGCAGCGGGGAGAAGCATGCGGTCGCGGTGGAAGCAGCCCGAAAATGTTCTAACAAAACAAAACAACAAAAACGAGGTTCAATCCCAGGAAATGTACACCCCTTTATATTTTTCGATTCGTACGAAAAGATCCATAGCCCACACAGGCTAATAGAAGAAATAACTGAAAAACAGCGCATACATAGAACCACGGTACATCACGCAACTCTGATATCGGTTGCCTTATCGGACAAGCGATTTTGTGTAGCAAAAAGTAGGAAACCTTTCCATGTTTTTTTTTGCGTTCTACTGCTGGTTCCATGACGCTGCTTGTGCGCTTTCCTGACAGAAAGGAAACTACTGGGTATGATATTCGCTAGCAGGCCCGTCGATGTGTCAGCTGCATTCGGTGTTGCTGTAGGTTCGCGTAGCTCCAACCGTAACGTAATTCCTGTCGGTTGTTTCCAGCAGCGCAGACTATCATCGAACTCTTACTCCCCGGCAAAATGCGCTCATTGGTTGAAGTTGCCTTCCGGCAGAAGTTTTGAGGTAATAGCTAGCCTCTGTACCGCGCGGTCGGATACCTCCTGCCGGGGGGGTGTCTGATGTGTTTTTGTGTTTGGTGAAACATTTTTATTTAGTGTACTTTTCACTTAATATTTCCCACCCTTCGGGACGGGGTTTCTACTCGAGTTGGGGGAAAGCACGTTCACTCGAGCAAGGTAATAAGCAAGCAAAGGTGCGAACATATTTTAGTTATTACTATCGAATTGGCATGGTGAACTTTGCTAAACATTATTGGTGAAAGACAAGTATAACATTTATTCTAATGTTTTGCATTTTATGGTCTTAACACAGGTCACAAGAAATAACAATTTCACTAAACAGGCCTGTTATGCAGGGAAATAGAATTCATTGTATATGTTTGTGTGCAATTGATGTGTTTAATGGTTTTTTGCACCCAGCCTGTCACAAAGCATCGTTTCCCTCACATCAAAATCAAATTCAAATATCGTTTCCTTGGTTCAACAACTTTTCACATTGTACATCTATATTCCATGACTAATCAAATCACTTTTGCCAAGCAGAGATATTAGTCTTTCGTCCAGAGAAGCTGCTGTTGACGTTCGTTTACATTTTTTTATCTTCACTGTGCTCTCCACAGCACACACAGCATCTCGCATTTCACACCACAATTCAATTTATTTACACCATAGACCAAAAACCCCACCAAGATGGCGGAGGAAGCAAAACGAAGGGATTGATGTCATCAATGAAATTGAATTGAAATTCAATTTCCACACGAGACCACGCTTTGTCCTGCCAATGAGTCCTGCCAATGAGGGTCCGCTCCTAGGTATCTCTGCTTCTACTACTCGGTATTGCGCTGCAGGACCAGACAGCCGTATCAGTCTCCCAACCAAGACTCAAACCGTCTGAGATAAACGTGCCACATTCTGCCACTCGCCGGCAGTCGCTGCTAAGCTATAGTTGTTGCCAGCACGGGAAATAATGCATGGGAGTTTAGATCAATCTACAGCCAGCGTGTTGAACAGATCCAGATTCGTTCGTTGCCGTCGTTCGTATCGTCGTCATTCACAAACAGCGTATCTATAAAACATCCCCTACAACGCGTAGTCTTTTCGGCATTGTTCAAAGATATTTATTGACAAAAGAGTGCCGCCATTGCCAGTGTAATCGTGGCTTGCGTGCGTTAAATAAAACGCAGACTGTGTATTCTGACCGTCACCGTGCACCGTGGCGCAAGGAAACAATAGGCTCGATGGTGACGATACACGCGCATCGGGCACACACACTAAGATGAATCGAGGTCACCCTTCCCGGGTGCATTTTCACGATGGGTTTTCGACCATGCTGCAATCCCAAATAATAAACAGCCATGCTGATTGGCGTTATAGATTTCGTAGGGTAAAACTGCCGAAATCTATCAACTCGATTCAATGCCAGTAGCCTTTAGATCAGACAAATAGAAAAAAGCGCTCCTTCCGCACTATGCTGCTTTCCGCAATTGGGGTTTAGAGCGTCATCTCTGGAACAGGCAGTATGTGTGAACTCACGAACAGTATCAACTGTTTAAAAATTAGTTATTACTCATAGCCTTCGTACCATTCGCCACGATACGATGCTTAAACGTTCGTATAGTTGAAAATCGATTTTCTGTATCGTTCTCGCTGGAGAAAGGTATACCATGCAAAACCACGTTTTACACCTTTTCGCAAATTACTGGCTAACCGTATAAATACGCCTATTATTAGGCACGGTAACTTTGCTGATTCGAACTTGCCGTCTGTTCCACGATACATTTTGTTCGACAGCCGGTTGCTTGCTATGGAAAGCTATGGAATATTGTTTCTTGTTGAAATATATAGAAAATAACTGCACGATTGGGTTCCGGCCTCGAATCCCATTCAGAACGCTCATTTGTACCAATAATTGTCCGTCAAACTGCTCGGTATACATTTGTCTAGTTATTCTATGGCTGGCATGACCCAGCAACTTTTTAAGTCAGAAGGCAGATAAAGATTATGCACGACACGTATTTAAAATTGTACAGTTCATTTGTAAGTATGTCGTTCACGCAATGATCGACCCTGTAAAGCTGTCACAATTGTGTGGCGTTAAAAAAAATAGAATCCATACTTAATCAACTAAAAATTATGTAGTCAGTATATTTTTCCCGTGCTGGAAAGTAGCCATTTGTAGTAGTTGCCATTAAGTAGAGAACGAACCTCACCAATCTCAAATTAATTCGCACTAAGTGATTGGTGGTTGCATCTTGAAGGCTAGGTGAAATAAAAATGGAGAATGCTGAACGTTCAGTATTGCTTTAAGGAACGTTTCGCTCATCGTAAGCTATTCAATCGAAGCAATGGCGTTCCATACCGTGACAATGGCGGCATTTGGGATGGAGTAAAAAACATGTTTGCCACGGCCATGGGTAGTCGAGAAAAACGAAATGAGGAGGTAACCTAACTGTCAATTCGTGATTGATTGATGTTCTTTTCTCCCGAGTCTTTCTGCGCGCCTCTGATTGCAGAATCCACCCATCGCTTCATGATGCACCCCTGATGCTCCTGCCGCACAACATAATTGGCTTGCTTTCTACTTAGAACGGCGTGAAATGGTTTTCTGCCAGAGTGAAACTCCATGCAAGAGGGTAAAACTTTTCTTCGCTCGTAACGCACTTGCCAACCCACCACGGCTAGTACGTTGCTTATAATATTGCCTGATCTCAAAAACTTGGCTGATCTGTCCCTTTTTCCTCGAGGGAAAGTGAGCAGATGACCTCACCACGTTCCCGGCCTTTCGTTCGGCATCAGCCGCCTTTCACTTTTTTTTTGTAGGTTGTATCGCCATCCATCGCTTTTCCATCAGTTTTAGAAATAGGGAGAGAGAGAGAGAGAGAGAATCGATTCAATAGAGACAACGAAAAATACGTAAACGCAAGATACGCACAGTTGCTTGCGTTCTCTACGCCAGTTTAGTATAGACAAAAAACTGAGGCAGCAGTTGGGACGAGACAGATTTGGGACTTGGACGTTGGCGAATGAAAAAAAAAAGGTTCTATGCACCATATATACACATAAGTTTATTTCTAGTGTTTGTGTGTGCATTTTTAATTGGAAATACCGTCTCTGAAGAGATATTATTATAAACTGTGCAAATTTGCTGAAATATCGCTTCAGTTGCCATTCGAGTGAAACTTTTTCAACGAAATTCGCAAACACGAATGCTCGGCAACGAAGAAAAGACTGAACAAGAATCTTACTATGGTCGAGACAGATGAGCCCAACTATATCCAATACTAACATTTCTGATAGCCTCGAGCAGCAACGGAACGGAAACATGGCATACAGAACAGAAAATAACTGGCCCCGCCGTCGGCCAATAATTATAATGTAATAAAAACGTTCAACCTTATTGATTTATTGTTTCTTTGTAGAGCTATTAATGATTGCAGACGTTTGTGAGACGAGTGAAACACATACACATTGTTGTAAGTAATAGGTTCAAGCCTTGGCCTCACCTTATGTAGTATTGAGCGGCTCTGCAGTTTCATTGCATCGGCTGCTGATCATGTTCCCATGACGAGATAGCCCCCCCGTAGCAATCCGCGTACACTCTTGGCTTGACCACCTTTCCTAGGACGAGCTTAGCCGGGCCAGTAACAAAAAATATATCAAAAGCAAAGGGCAACACTTTTCCCGTGCCAACCTCGATTTATCTTGGTCGTGAACAGGAACCCCGTGCAGGGATCAATCGTTCGATCGATTAATACCTTAAGCAAGGCCTTTCTGAACCTTGATTCAGCCGGCCGAACCGTAAGCTTTTCAGCTGAGAGCCAACGAAAGACTGACAGCTCTACCCGGTGCTCCTAGCATCGTATAATTTTGATAAAATATTACAAATTATATAGTATGGCCCATCAAAAGACCCACACGTACCTTCTGAAACGGTGATGGGCGACCATTTCGATCAATGATAAATTCGATTTCGAAAACGTGCAGACGTTATTGAAACGGCAGTATCCACTGCTTGAGACTAGTGTCGAATGATAATCGTTTACGTTCAAAAGTTATAGCAAAATATCCTGTCTTGCGTTTTTATCCAATGTGATACTAAAGAAAGCCATCATTTAAACATTTGACCAATAGTATTTTACAAGAGTTCAAGCTAGTTGTAAACTTATGTCTGTATTTAAACATTAAGTGAATCTGTGACTGAGGAAATACGTTTTGAAGTATTACAAGGGAGTTTAATGGAGGAAATCTCGTACTACCAACTCAACTCCACGTACGAACACTTGCAGATGTGGTAACGGTATTTGATACTGATCAGATTTGATACTGATTCTATTTTATTTATTAATTAATGATTACGGACTGATGCCGTATTGTCATTGATTCTGGTTCTATTGTATGAACAATTATCGTCACTATACTATCAATCCGTATTGGTTCCTTACAATTGCACACTTAATAACCTCAGCGGAAACACCTTTAGTTTGAGTTTTAAGTTATTCCACTACTATCAGAAAATAGGGCGGTCCGGTGGCGGAGGCGATAACGGCGCCGGTCTTCACACGCAGGACCGGGGCTCAAATCCCATCCAGACCACCTCCCCGTACGCAGGGCTGACTACTTTGCTAAGGGTAAAATTAAGTCACAGAAAGCCAGAAATGGCAGGCCGAGACCTCTCGAGGTTGTAGTGCCAAGGAAGAAGAAGAAGAAGATCAGAGCATTAATGGTAAATGATGGAAAATAGTATCCGTTTGCTAGCAACTCCATTTCAAATTATTATTATAACTATTTGCTTGTACGGCGATGGGAGCGTTCGCGCTTTCCAGCATTACCAGAACCAGTACACAAGCTGACCAGTCCGTAGTGGCAAAGACAACTCGTGGTATTTTCCGTTCGAAATATGAACATTGCACTGCTATCATCGGCTAGCCGAAAGTGAGGCAGCACTCTCGTCAGACGAATAAATGTACGGAAACCGATGCGACGAAAGTCCACCAATAAATCATTGGATGACTCTTTCGCTTCGCACCGGTTCTACACAGCTGCGAATACAGAAAATGGCATGTTGTATGTATGTCCACCATATTCGTAGCGCTCTTTTTTCACACGCGCCTCAACATCCGCATATCACCAATCATAGGTGATGGCCAGCTCGGGCTCATTCCAACTCTCAATCCGCTATCGGTTCGCCGGGTCGCGCAAATAAAATAATTTATTCATGTGACGATATTCGATGACGTTGGTGGAAATTGCCTGCTAGATCAGCGAATTGTACTTCGGTCCGGTGACAAAAACTACACTAACCCAAATCAAAAGCATTCGCGACGCCCTCGCTTGAGCAGTTTCATGTTTTCAATTTTCCCTCGCATTTTGAAGTGTTGACGGCCATCGAGCCGGCGACCGCTCCTCTCGCACATTCACTGACTCCGGCAAGTCCGGACAATGTAGAGAAAAACACAATCGATGATTTCGCGTCATGTACTCATTGCACCCTACATGCCCCGGATCTCAGACTATCCGTTCCGGATTATACGTGAAGCATACACGAAGAGATACGATTATGATAACAATAAATTAAATTGTACCGCTTTACCAACCGATCGATGCGCTGATGGAGTCATCTCGCACCGTATGGGTAAACATAGCGCAAACATGGACGTTATTCAGTTGAAAAATATTGTAAAAACTGATTTATGTGTTGTAACATTCATTCGCTTCAGCCTCAAACAGAATCTTAAACGCGTTTGAGCTGCTGGTTTACAAGTGCGAGTGGTTTGGTGTTGTTGCATTCTAAAACAAAAAAGCATGTTGCAATGCAGATCATCAGCATTAGATGAAGATTTTCCTAACCCGTCAGCAGTATCAAATCGTCAACGTCCGATCGATGCTATGAATCGTTTTTCACGCCCTCATGCGCTCTTCATCTTTTATTTTCGTTCCAGGTAAGGACAACAAGGACTGTGTGAAGGCTGGGTTTACTATAGCGTCATATGACTTTTTATGTCTTTACCACTCTGTAATCCTAATTTTGCCGTTAAAGGTCAAGCAAGAGAAAATTTCAAAAATGAATAACTTTTTTTAAGTTGTCTGCTACACCGCTGTGTCGGCAATCTTCAAGGTAACAAAACTGTTTCATAACCTTAGATCATAGAACCCGGTACGTCGGACGACGTGTAATCGGTAGGAGGTACAGATCGAACACATTGCTCTGACCTTCCAGCACCAATAAAGATGTTGAGAGGTTTCTACGTGGCGCAGGTATCGTCCACAGATGTTGCCTCAATTATTACATGCAAAATGGTGTTTGTTCATGGTTCAGAGTAAAGATCGCATTGATTTCGATTTTTGTTCTGCTAATTTACAATTTTTATTTTTTCAATACTTATTCCTTCGCAACGATCCAAACCCAGGATTGAAACGCCAGCAATAGTGTCCACAGAAAAGTTTCGAGCGAGGGCCAGAATATATAAGGCAAGCAAATGCAGCGGCCACTAAAAAACAACAGAATCGTCCAAGGGCTAGCACAGAAAGGGGGAGTGCCGTTGAAATGTATACACGAAAAGATGATGTATCTGCATCAGTGTAAGTTATGGTGTGGCTTTCGTTTTGACGATAGTTGTCTATCAACCGGCCGTGTGTTGCGTGCGCCAAAGTTCTGAACAGAGAGTTCCTCTTCATTCGCTTGCTCGTTTGGCCTTTGCGGTTGCCGTTAAACAAAGTCCAAACGGTCGGGTTTCAACGCGTATGTCGAAAGTTCGATTCTCAAATCGCAGCATGACTGCTAACGTACGAGATAATGTAAGTTTGGTACATTTCATTTCAACTCACGGCTGTAACACATCAGTAAAACTTTACGTGCAAGTCTCTTTTTCACTTCGCGCTGGTTTGGCCGAACTAGCTTCGTCCTTTTCCTGCCCACGACGCCAACTACGCTGATCCTGTACATAAACAAAGCATAAATCTTACTCTACACACGTCAATAGCGCACATCATTCGCGTTTCAGTTCGCGCAATTCTCTCACTCTCGTGAGGCCGCAATAGAGGCCGCTCTCCGTTGCAAAATGGATTCGTTGGATTATTTACTCTGCCGCTTAGAAACTTAGCGCTTCATCCCTATGTAAAAGTTTTTTTCTCCTCTCGTTATTTATTGTGTCTGTTCGCTCTTTCTCGAACCGCCACACAAAGCGTACGAGTGAATGAGTTCCGGACGCTCAAAGTAATGGCGCCGGCTTCACTGAACCGTGAGCACGCAAACGACGGTATTTGGCGAGAGCACGGCTCTCAGTTTGCACAAAAATAAAATATGGCCTGTTTACATCCATGCATCATGCGCACAGTGCCGCGTCCATCCGTTTGGGCGAGCTCAATATTTCCGCCACAATTTAACTCAAGATCAAATTTTGGTATAGATATTCAGTGCGTTTTGTTTCTCGATCCTTCATTTGATCGATATTAGGATAATTTTTAATTTTTAGTTGCCACATTATTTCGTGACACCATTTGTTACCCGCAAGCTGACAAGTAACAGACACAGTTTAACAGACAAACATTACACCATTTCACCATGAGTTAGAAGCACTCAGTCCCATGATCCAGCGCACAGTAACGGGCAAAGGTACGCTCGCAGCGTTCACAAGGGCATATTGGTTTTGCCGCTCGAGTCACTCACATGTTGTATGTGGCCTGCATGGCGTGTTCACTCTCAGATAAATCAGACATCTGCTCATTCGCCCTGCATATTGCTTCTATGCGAGACGCTCGCTCTTTGTTGGGGGTAGAAACCATTTTTGAGAACATAGACGCACATGTAAATGGCCGAAGAGTTTGAAAAAGGGACCGAGCACGATACAGAGAGCGGCAATAGCCTGTCGGTGTACATCTGCAAAACTGCAACAGCGCGAGGAGGGATCGAAAATTTCATTCATCCTCAATTGAATCGCTCTCCGCCGACACGCTCGCTACATTTTTGCCATACAGCGGCAAACCGGGCTCGTAAGCCGAAGCGTAGTTGTAACGTAAAGTAAAGCACGCGTCTCAGCCCAAGCGGTCTCAGCGCAAGGACGTCAGATGGATTGACTACTCCGCTGGTGTGGTAGTAGTTGCACATTTCGAACCGAACCGAGAGGGTTCGGCCGAACCGCAAGTACTGTTTTGCTCTCCCGACTCGATGCACGTTCATTCTCCCGTCAGCGTAACGACGCCGGTTGCACCAGCAACAAATGGCTCGAGCAGTGTTTTACCGCGAGATTACCATTAGGGAGGCTTAGTATTTGCATGTCGCTCGAGTAAATAAGACATCCACCACACACACCGCTCTCGAGCGCACACGGTGATTTTGTGATTCGATCAAGTGAAGTGGAATTCGCGATACTGAACGCGCACGTTCTCAGTCCGAAACGCCGGATTCGCACCCTGTCTCTGCGAAGGTGTACCAATGCGAGCAGCACACTCCGTTACTGCGCCACAAAATGCCATAACGACAACAACAGCATCGTTTTCGTCCGCCAAACGTATCCGTCTGAAAAGTATGTCTAGCGGTGATATTATTATGGTGCCCTTTTGAAATGTGCCGCGCGTTCGCAAGTGTGTAAAGTAGTAATGATAATTCTTATGCTCTGGTCGATCGCTCGCTCGGTTGATACGCTTACGCACAATTTCAGTGTGTTGAAGTTCGGTAGTTTGGTGGTAGGTTGTTGTTATGTGAAAAGTTGTCGCGCAAATGCCTGTCGATCGCGACCATCCTCAGCCTATCGGTTACCGTTATTCAGTGTAAGTGAATTTACTTCTCGTTTGACGAAATGAGAAAACGAAATGAAAAGTGAATGAAAAAAAAGGGAAAAGAGGCCCGTCTGCTAGTGGTTTGATGTGATTGCTACAGTTGAAAGCGTGAAAAATTGTGTATCAAATTTCAGTGAATCATGAAAATATGTGTGGCCCCTTTTGTTGATCGCAGTGTGTTTCTAGCATATGTTCAGTGTATGGCCTGTATACATATAATAATCAATGAGCTTTAAAAAATCTCATTTCGACGCGTACGGCATGCGGGCGCCAGTCGTATGTGTTCCCTGGTGATAGAATTATGCAAACGACAACGCAATGTTTGTGAAGTTACTGATGTGAATTTAAGAATGATAGCTCACACTGACACGGTGCTACCGATGCTGTCCTTGCTATCGAATTGTGTCGGTATTTCAAGAAATGATCTTCTTCTTCTCTACCGACAACACGGTCGGTAACCCAAAGCAGCTGCTCATCAAGAAATGGTTGATCAAACGAATTCGCTATCGTTAGCATCTGTGGTATAACGTGATGGCTGTGCCGTAATACTTTTCGCCGATATAAGTTTCGTTCAGGAAGAACATTCTTGAGCATAAGAAAAAGGTATTTCACATTCTCCTTGCGTTTGACATTACGTTATACCTTAGAGGAAGGAATGGACAAATGATTGAGCAAAAAAAAAAAACATCCGGAAATCCCATTTCAATTAGCCACTATTAACAAAAGGGATAGCTAGGTTTAGAAGACTCCCGAAGAACTCAAGCAATCGATACATTGAAGTAGAAATCGAAGGAAAGAATCACCTAGTACTACTGCATAAAACTACAAATTGATTTCTTGTTATCCCTTCTTTACGTCTTCCCGCGTTCTGTAATGATAGGAGCATAACAGTATTTAATGCCATTGTTTTTTTTTTCATCTTGTAATGGATCGTTAAACGACCGATTGGAATCCCAGATCACACCGAGTTGGTGCAAATTAAAAGTAAATAAACACAGCAATAAATTATAAGCCGTACTCCTCACCGAGTCAAACTATCCTTTTTCGAACAATGGGCGAAGCGAAAGACTTGGGCAACTGAAAAGGGTATCTTGAATCGGTTTTTTTTACAACGGTTGTCTGCAAATGTGTAACACGTTGCTTAAAGTCTTGGAAAAGTTATATGAAATATTTACAAATTTAAAATTGATTACGACTTTAATAAATATATTACTTGAACTATGTTGTTATGGATTCGCCATTTTTACAAAAACTAATCTCCGTCCGTTATAGGAATCTAGAAACCCTACTGTCCGGATCAGATTCCAATATTAGGGGCTAAATTTGGCTACAGTTGGCCGACTTAGAACATTGGGCCAAATAAAACAAATTCCTTGTCTCACTTCAGACGCAGAGCAAACCGAACCACGGAAGGTGTTTTCTTTTTTCTTCGCAGTCGCTCTGCTCCGTCTGCACGATACGTTCGGGTGTTTTGTTTCGCCGTCCTTCAATCTCCCCAGCATACGTTAGACGGTTGACCCTGCGCTTTAACCATAGTTCTTTATAACGAAAATGGTTTACTGCTACTACCGCTGGAATTCAAAACGCCAGCGACAATCCGCAACCTCAGATTCTGGTGTAAGGAAGAAGAACCGACACTGCTTCAAATCTGGAAATTCTTCTTAAAATACAACAAAACAGCATTCGAAAACCACGAAACCAAAAAAAACGCAACAACGGAATGTGAGAAAATCGTTAGAAAATATCAGACATCCAAATGCTCAATATAAAAAGTAGGACAGGAAAATAATTTCAAGCCAACCCAGGGAACAAGCGAAGAAACGAATAATAAACACAACAAAATGGTACAATATTTTCGGAAGAAAACAAAACCTGTTTTATTAGGTTTCATGTTTGAAATATCTCGAAACAAAACTCTGCCATAGAGAGAACATCTTCTCCTTGCACAATGGTTTGAATATGCCGGATTTTAAAATTGTCATCACTACTAGCTATATAGTTACTTCTCAATGGTAAAACATTATTTGAAGCATAAAAATGTAATTTGTTTTTCTAACAGAGCAGCCGGAAGTCCCAATATCACTAGTTTTGAAAAAAAAAAACAAAGTTCAGACATTCAAACAAGTAAAAGTTTAAATCAAGGATATGCATTACTTCAGGGAGCCAACGACAATCGTTGGCCTCCCCTCACAAAACGTTGGGGTGGTCAGTGTTGTGTAGTTAAATTAATTCTTGATATAAAGCCAGCTGTTGACACTCGAACGCACAGCTGTTCCTGCGAATCGCACGTTGTGTGTATGTGTGTTTTACGCTCACTCAATTGGGTGTCGCTCGAAAAACCGCGACTAGCCAGACTTCGAACCTCAAACGAACAGGCCTGCACCAGCCAAAGGGGGGCAACTACCACTTGCTGGATTAACGTAATAAATTAACTTTACCCAGCACCATGCCCGCGTACTTCGCAAGTCGTATACGAATTAAATGACCAACGGATGTTTCATTCATTCTCACGACTGGAAGGAAGCACGACTCGGAGCATACATAATAATTATTGAAAATGTCGAGCAGCACGTACCAGCTTTGACCAGTGCCTCTTCACAGTTACACGCTACCAAGGTTTTAAAACATATAAAGGCGCTGAACGTTGATACAATCTACAGATTACCGTTAATTATTAACGCTGGTTTTTGGGGATATATTTGACAGCATACATGTAAATTTGATCGAATGGTTGAGAAAAATTTGTGTTTTTGTAACAATTTCGGTTGCCCCTGTTAGTTACAGCAAATTATCTTCATGTACGTATTTGTATATCATGTTTAAAAAAATGTTTTGCTACAACAGATGGGTGGAAAACAAACGCAGCTTTTGCTTTTGAATTTTATCTATGTAAGCCTATGTATGCGGTCCGGTGACCGAGGCAATAACGGCGCCGGTCTTCACACGACAGGGCCGGGGCTCAAATCCCATTCAGACCACCCCCCGTACGTAAGGCTAACTACTTTTCTACGGGTAATATTAAGTCACAGTCACACGGCCGAGACCTCTCGAGGTTGTAGTTCCAAGGAAGAAGAAGAAGAATCCGATAAACAAATATTGTTTGTGCGTAGCCCCTTACGAAGCTTCAGAAGTTTTAAAAAAATATAATATTTCCAAATTTTTAAACGTAACAAAATACGAAAAGTCTAATTGAAAAATCGGACTTGTTCGAAAAACTGGCCATACTTCCATGGCGACCTATGAGTAAATAAATAGAGTCCGTTCGATGTAATAAATCAAAATAGTGCACCACACATCCAACTTACACTCAATCAAGAGGTAAGGAAACTCTTTGTTTATTTTGGTTGTAGAATTGGTTCTAAACAACGGCGTCTTCCGAGCTCGTTTGGAAACATTGAAACTTGTTGTTTTGTTTTCGCGATAATCGACAGGCGGCAGTGGGCCTACATATATATCTACAACCAATGTTGATGTTTATTAAAAGCTGTAAGCTGTAACACTTCTGGCATAAACAGATACTTTCAGTATTTCAAACAACAAAACGTAGGTACGGAGGTGTACAAAAGTGAAATGTAGACCAGTGCGCATTACAAGCGAGCGTTACCAGGATAGAGGTTTATGCGTACGGATTTAATCATGCATTTGGTTGTTTATTTTCTCATCATGATGGAGTTAATTTTTGGTGTTTTGGGCTTATTCGAGGAAGAAGTCAATTCATAAACGTGTTGGTTTCTTACGTTCATATGTCCTTTTGCGACACAAGAACTGGAATGGACTGTTTTTCATCATATATGAATATTTTGATTGGAATGGATGCGTCTCTTAAAGGTTAACGTTACAAAGTTGCGTGCGCAGTGAAACATGATCAACATTCATGCAGTGTGAAGGTGGACTGAGATGATTGGATATTATCTTATTGCAATATTATTACCACTAATTCATGTTCCAATAACTTTTACCTCAGCTTGCTACTTTGTAACAGCACTGTAAGAACAATAATCCAAATAATTTTAAGGCAGTTTCAAAAACTGATTATAGGGCTGAATGTAGCATTATTTCCTTTTTCCTTCCGTCTTCTGTTCCAGCGCAAAATCGCTGCATGTTTATGATTTGAGGATTTAGAATATATGGAATGTTTACAATGTAGCATTTTGTTGCGTGATTCATGCATTCTCCGATGAGCAAAAAGAATTATGTTTCTCATGCCGAGAATGTGTTTCATAAAAAAAAACACAGATTCACGTCATTAAATTGTACGTGAATGCGAAAGACTGTAGAATAAGGAGAACGCAAACTATTTTACAACGTGTATGTGCTTGGCGATGGAGCACGTATTGAATCTTAATTTTTGGTTTGTGATCTGCAAAATAGTTATAATTATCGTATTAATAACGCATTTAGCTAACTGAAAAAATGTAAACTACGTTGCAGTTTCAAGAAAAGCTTGCTCATTGTTTTGTTGGGTTTAGTTATGCCACGTAACCTGCAACGTCATTCTTTGCTCATGGGAAACGGTCCAGATGAGATTCGATACTCGTCCTGATGAAAAGTTATTTTGTTTCTCGCGGTTCTTATTGAATAAAAATGATCCATTCTAGACTTTAGAAATTATTTTTAGCTTTCAGTGCTGGCATTTGAGTAAAACGTGTTTACAATGTAAAATCACAAACAAGATGGCATATGGTAGATTTTGTATTATGTAGGCAAATGTGTATGTGCTGGTCGACCAGAACATACACAATCCATGGAAACTATACTCTCCGTATAAATTGTATCTCACATTGCCTGCATTGAAATAAACAATATCCGCATTGATAAAAGCCACGAAGAGAAAAGAAACCATCATTAACTAGCACGTGCGCGAGAAGAATCTGAGTAAAAAAAGTGTAATACGCTTGAATCTCATGTTATCTCTTGCTAATTTGTAATGTTATCTTGTTCTGTTTTGAACCGTTGATTAATTTCTCTGCGTCGATTGCATGTCTGCTCGGACAAATTAAAGTGCGCGAAGAATATTAATGGAACTGAGGTGTTGCACACACATACACACCTTTCCCGCACCTTTCGCGCTGCGTAACTTTGCCTCCAACATGTTTTGCTTACAATGTGACATAGAACCTCTTTTACTTGCCAAATACTTATCTCTAAGAAACCCGTAAGCCGATTTGTGGATGAATCGGCTGGTGATGAAATTTGTTGGAACCATGTAGTTATATTGAATACTATTTGCAATATTTGATCGAATAAGTAAGACCCTGTTAAAACAGACTGTTTCGCTTCTTTGTTTGGTGACTACGCCCATGGTCACTACTCGCAGCGCGGAAAGATTGTTTCCGTCCTATAAAATACTGTATCGTTGTAAACTTCTTCTTCTTTCTCGGCACTACAACCTCGAGAGGTGCCGGCCTGCTATTCCTGGCTTTCTGTGACTTGATTTTACCCGTAGTAAAGTAGTCAGCCTTACGTACGGGGAGGCGGCCTGGATGGGATTTGAACCCCGGCCCTGTCGTGTGAAGATCGACGCCGCGGTCGCCTTGGCCACCAGACCGCCCCACGTCGTTTTAATACTGGATATTATTATGCGGGGACAAACATTTCGCGTGTTTTAAAAAGTTAACCCCCCTTATTCACTGTATCGACTGTAGTGGTTCTCTTATTCGCTAGCAAAACTTCACGACACGGTGAACCCCATACCACCAAGTCCATACGTGCTGGCTTGTTGTTCAATTTGTTTTGTTTATTTCTTTCTTGCTTTTTTTCGGGAACGGCAAACAGCTGTCTTTAAGTAACGAAAGAAATTCAAATTAAAAATGGAATTTCGTTCCAGTGGACGGACTTGCTGGTTCTGCTGCTTCTTTACTCTGCCTGTATTTAAAAGCTATTTCTTTTGTTTCGTGCTGCATGATAAAAATGCAATTATAAAATAATTCGAATTTACCAGCGTGAAACACACAAGATTCCATTGGTGTATGACTTAACACATGCTATCGGAAGCAATGTACTGTATCAAACCGGCTACATCCCGTTTGCCTTTTCCCGTTGCAGCAGATTCGTGCTTTTACACAAAAGTAACACGCATAATGCGGCTTGTTTAACAATTTATCATACGATGTATGCTTAACTATATAATGATTGCCTCTGATCGTCCACAATCTGTAAACAAATGGGCTTCTTAGTATTGCATTATTCTATCTGGCTTTTGAATTTTTATTTTTGTTTACTAAGTACCGTATCCAGCACCGTAGTGCAGCTAGCTATATGCTTCGTTTATGGTTTCGTGGTGGTTTTGGTACTCGAATCAAAAATCGTCATAATTATGGCCCCGAACACACAGAATAATACATAGACCTGCATTTGTGCATTGGGAGAATAACATCTTCCGCAATATGACTGACACTTTTGCCACTGAGGCAGACTATGGCGGCATATTATATACGAAATTCGTAGAACAGCGTATGAAAATGAAAATTAAGACTATACAATCGCTACGGAACCTTTTCAACCGTAGCCGTCTGACGATGTGAAATGGGAGCGCTTTCAGAGACGGCGCCAAATGGTGAGCTGAGCTAAAAGGGTGGCCGCAACTGAAGTGTTCGCGAATACACCCTCAAAGGAAACTCGAGCAAATTTCAAAACATGCGAAGGTTGACAAGCGCACCAAATTAAATGTACAACGAACCAGACCACAAAAAAACGTTTAGCTTTAACAAACAGAACGGGCCCATCCTGATCCTTAACAGAACTATATCATATCTTGTCTAATCAAACGAGATAGTGGTATTGTAGGAATTTAAACCTGCAGAAAGAGACTGATATAACCATTTTTGAAAATGAACTATAAACATTAAACAGTTTCTTTAGTTGAGCGGGAGACGGCGTGTAAATGTTTCGTTCTTAAATACACACACGCCTATTAGAAACTTATTTTGATACACCATAAAAATATTGTCTAGCAACTCGGCCAGGTCGTTCTTTATGAATAAAAAAAAACATTGTCTGAAGCAGATTGTGATCGCAAAGGTTCTTTAAAAATAGTAGAAAATGATTAAAAAAACACCACGTATAGTTTTTTACAGCTGCAAGCTAAGGTTTGCCTCAATTTACGGAAAACCCTTGGTTCGCTGCGATGCAGTTTGTTGGAATAGAGATGCAATTTGTTGGATATTTGTTTGCCAAATGTAGCTCACGTAACGGGCCAACAGATGATGTTGGCGGCAAGCTTAACAATCTCAATGTTACTGATCGCGCCTTGGTCGTCGTCGTGGTCGTCGTCGTGCTCGTGGTCGCAATCGCTGTTGTGATCGTCATCGTTGTTGTACGATCGCTTAGGAGGCTGAAATGCGTTGTATGCAGATGATCGTTGACACTCTGTCAACGTTGCGACGAATGGTAGTGCGACACTATGAAATCATGATCTAGATGATCCTGTCACTCAATCGGTCCTTCGGTTCGGTCCAAGCTAGATACAGTCAGGGCGACAGACATTGAGACAACATTTTAGGCAACCATCGGATCCAGGGGTTCACGCATAAACGTAATCTCAACCATCTGGACAGTTTCACGGCAGCATGTCCAGGAATTAAACAAGATGATCGCATACTGGCTCAAGTGTCTTAAAAGCGGGATTGACAGTATCTGTGGCACTCTTCTTCAGAACCTGCTCTTGTCATGTACTATATTGCTTCATCTCTTTATTTGCTTCCATTTATATCTTCGTTTACGCTCTGTCTGCAAGATAAATGTATCATAAAATTGTTGTTTCAAAATTGTGTCCATTACGCACCACAGATACTTTTGTTTTGCATCACACGTTACACTTGCTGAAGGTCGCTACATCAAAGAAAAAGCGAAAGAGTGTTGGCTAAGGAGCTTAAGGAGCATCGTCTACTAAATGACCATTATTTCTAGCAAAGGATATGTTCAAGTACATGTTTAATCTTTAATCAAGGAAAGCTGTAAGAAATGGAACAGCATAATATCTTCGTTTTTGGCACAGCACCCTTAAGAGCCTCTTGGCATGCCTTTCAATTCACCCTTAGCTGGACACTGAATTCTGCACACGGCTTAAAAATATCACACCCTCAAAATCTCGCCGCTTGTTTTAAGCTAACGAATTAAGCCTTTTTATTTCGAATCACTCGCCAACAACCTTTTTTTTTGAACACTTTACTCTTCACGTCCGCGTCTATTTACACAGTCCAATGAATTCTTAATGACAAACCACAATCTGTTTTAAGTGACAATTTTTACACCTAAGCTAAGGGTGTCTTTTTCATGCTGCTATTAGATTGTACAACTTGAGGATCTTTATTGCAAGTGGAGTTCCGTCCTACCGTTAAGAGACCAACTGCTTTATGGTAACTTATCTTTCAGAGACTTTTAATTTGCTTGCTATATCATGCCGAAAGCCACATATTGTTTAGTCACTAATGAAATAAAAAATAGGCTTTGCTGCTCAACCTTGCTCGAACGAAAATGAGTGTGGGAAATTTATAAAAATAAAAAGAAACAATATTCGGCAATAGTCACATAGCACACAGAAAGTAAAAGTTATCGAAAGCAACGGATCAAACGTTTCATTTGTTGTTACTTTCATTTCAAAACGCTAATCTGTACTTTTTGAATACCGATACCTGTATAAATTGTTTAAGCCTTCTGCTTCTGCTTCGGTCTCGCGAGAATGGGAGTTGCGCTTCAACGATAACCTGTTTCCAATGACATTTTTGTTGCATATTCATTAGTCGCACCGGTATTGCTGCTATAAATCGACCGTAGACTCTGGGTCCAAGCGAAGGAGACCGAAAGATGAAATAAAAAATAGCCAAGAATGTGGATGAGACAACCTTATAGAAAACTATCAAGCAAGGCGGCACGTAAAATGCGTCAAGCATCGTAAGAGACGGCCTGGTGCGGGTGCAAAATCGGAACGGAAAGATTGTTTGTCATGTGGTGTTGAAGGTGACTTTAATCATGTTTTCACAGTTGCATCATCTGAGGTCGCTTGTTGCTCTCCTTTTTTCCCTATTTCGACTGTTGCAGTTCGATGCTGGTTCAAGGTTAAAATTAGAAAGCTACACTTTTTGTGCCCGGTGCCAGATGAGACCTTGGGAGGCAACAAAGGAAGTGAAAGCTGGGTCTTCTTTCTAAGCGGCTCGCATTTTCTTTCAGACACCATAATATTGCAATATCATAAAGAGAAACACAATAGAATCGATGCTGCATTTCACATTCTCAACGTGAACAACACTACACTACACAAATATCCCAGCTTCGAACAGGAAGTGCCGCACAATGAGGAAGAGAAAGTGTGTGTGCCGTGTTTTAAACAGAGCGAACGAACGAAATGTTAATCATCCCGATTCTAATATTCCCGGTCGGTGCTGATTCGGTCGTTGTAGGTTGCATTTGTAAGGATGGCTCTCACACTATGTTCTAAGGTGTTGGTGATTTGCGTGTTCAAAGCTAATTAATAATCCGACGCCCTTCATGCTACCTTGTACGTGCGGTTACACCGGCCACATCAAATCCCTTTACTTTCTTCGGTCTCGGGTTTACGTATCCCTTAGGATCATCGGATTTTCAAATACGTATCGTATCGTATAGGTCTAAGACTGCCTCGTAAGCAAAATGTATTAGCAGCGCAATCATTCTATAGGTCTACGTATTTTAAGAACAATTCTACTCTTTCATATCCTTCTTCTTAGGTTTCTCCATAAAATCTCATATTTCTTAATGTTGCTAGCTTAACTTTACAATAATTGCAAAGTTTGATGTACAGTTGTTTACATGACCATATATTAAACGAGTGTTTCAATCTTGCTAACAAATTGCTTACAATCAAAATCAACGGACCGTGTGTCCGCTCATTGCCCGTCCAATGAAAGCGAAGCAAACTACTTTCAAGGTCTTCCTGTTCCTCGTATACTTACGAGAGCGTTCTTTAGATGAAGGAATCCAGTCCTGGCGAGGACAGTCAGCTTAGTGCGATGCAGTTAAAATCAAAACATTTGTTTCTAATTAATTTACATCAATACGAGATTACAGCTGCCGAGAGATGTCAGACCGATGTGGAACCACCTTTGTGGAGGAGGGTATGGCAAATTGATTATATCTATAATGTTTGCTGAACTTCATCAAAGGTCTATTTTACATTTGCATTACCCTAGTTTGAGTGGGCCGGCCAGATTTTGATGGCCAGTAATACACGACTCCACAACATGCACATGGAATTTTTTGAAGTTAGATCTGAATCTAACGAAGAGCTAACAGCTTTGTTGGACAAGTCAAAACTATGACTAAAGTCAAAAGAAAACCAAATTTGATTAAGAGATAAATAGTTGACTAAAAAGAACCACCTTCAATTTGAATGGATTAAACATCCTTACCAAATCGTTTCATACAATGTTTTGTATAAAATTGTGTAAAAACAACCGTAGTCGATTGTACTTGACTTTTAACTTTTGTTTTAACCTTTGTTCTACCATTCTATCATGATAGTGGTTTGCATTGCTCTTGGATATGCAACAAGTACATTACATAATTTATTCCTTCCGAAGGCCGTGACACACACACACACACACAAAAAGATCTATGTAAGCGCTGATCCACACTGGACTACAATCCGGCTATTGTGCATTGTACCGGCGGTAAAATAGTTCACTCTCCTATCAATCCTCTTACAAAGTGACAATCACTTTGTATAATCACAGGAAATCACAGTAATAGCGATATTAATAATGATATAATAATAGCAGCCGTTATAAACAACTAACCAACATAATAAAACACTGTTTTCCATGATCGGATCGACCGGTCATTAAATGTTGCGCAAGGTACGGGTCACACCGCATCATAAAAGCACAAAATTTGTATGGCAATAATCATCATCATCATCATCATCATCAACAACAACAACGTCATCGTCGTCGTCGTCGTCGTCATCTTGTTGTTGAGGACAGTTTGATGTGAATGATTATTATCAAGGTTCCTTTCGGTGCGCCGCCATCCGATATTTGTCTTCAATTCCAGCAAGTAGACGTTTTTCCCATCGTAAAAAGTAAATAGAGCCACACAAATTGCCGCTGCTATAAAACTTCCCTCTCTTTCCAAGTGTTCAAACGCGCGTCAAAATTAGGTATTGCAACGCTTTTTACCCCAGCAAGAGAAAGAGAGAGAGAGCGAGAGAAAATACAAGCAAAAGAGAGTTAGACAGAGAGAAAGAGAGCTAGGGAGCCCGAGAGCGAGACGAAGAACAGCTAGCATTTTAAGGAAATAACTTCAGAAGCAGACTGGCATAAGAAATTCGCATCAAAATTTATTGCCCTCGATTAACACATCGTTAAATTGAATTACTCCGAATTAAATTTTGAACACCAGTGCTTCTCCACTAGTTCTACGTCATATTGAAACGATCGACAGACGATCTAGTTAACTACTTCTACTTCTTGCCACTTCTGCTTCTGCTTCTTTATGATCTTAATTATGTCAATCGTGACTACAGCCATGCATCAGCTGGATTTCACGCCTTTGGGAATAGTCTTCTGAAACTCTCCGTGCATCTGTTGGTTTCTTATGGTTATTCTTTTGTACTCCAGCATGGTTTATAATCCTTCCTACTATTTTTCACTAGTTATTGAACATTTAGTTTTTTTAAATGATGTTATGTATTTTTGCATTTTTCACTAACTTGTACTATACCATCTCGAAGCAACACTTGGATTCGCTGTAAGCCTACTCTGCCCAACAAAAAATAAACACTTTACGCACTCCAGCATCATCAAGTACACTGCCGAGCAGCGGCTGATTCAATAAAAAAGTACGGATCACCACTGTCCAAAGCAGAAAGGCCTCCCCGTTTTATGACTTAATTATCATCTGAATAACCCTGTTGCTTTCGATCGGATTGCTGCACCTTGAAGCAAACCCGTGAGTGTTGCACCGAGAGGGTTCATAAAGGAACACGCATTGGTACGTGCGTAAAAGTGACATCGATTTACATTTTATTCGCTTTTTCGCGATAAATCTCACAGCAACCCTGGCTTTCGCAATCTCAGTTGCGTACGGTTTTGCTCTCCACACCGACGCCCGATGCGTTATTTAATTCATCGTTTTCGTTTCGTTGGCCGCTCGACGATCTTATGTGCTATTATGTATGCTTCGCACGTGGCAGGCTCCGTTGTCGGACACCTTTACTACACCCGACAGTAACTAAAGTGAAATGTGTTTGCAAGTTCTACATTAATGCATAATATTCGCGTACACATCGCTTTCTTACCTGGTTGTTGGGATTAATGTTACAATTGTTTGTGGGGCTGTAAGTAAATAAGCTTTGTACAACTGTAGCTAAGAAAACTACAAACAAATGGTTGATTTTATTGCGCTAACAGGTGTGTCGTTTGCAAAACGCGTTTTGTTTACTTCAGTTCAATTAATATTTTATTTTTTTAGACACTGAATAATGTTTTGCCTAGCTCATTTGCAGTACGCATTTTACCGTCGGCAAATTTTCACTTGTGCGCTGTGCATCTTGCAATCGAAGATTTATACTGTACCGGTCTCTGGGCCGCCGGTCTCTTTCTATTTGGCTTCTGATAAGTTTAAGTCTAATGAACTGTTTTAGGTTATTTTGTTGTGGTGTGATTTGTGGAAAAAAATGATTGCCTTCAATACTTTGTGTGTAAGTATTTGCAACCATTTCGATTTGAAATGTGTTGAAAATGAACAAAAGAGCTAGAAATTAATAAAGTAAAACGTTTTCCTACGATGCGTTAAGCACGCTCAAACGACACACAACAATTTCTAATGCAAAGGAAATGGCCAAATGGCGTAGCTAAAAACCAGAATGGAAGATTGAGGAATTATTATTTATAGTCACGCCCATCCATCAAAGTTTTGCGAGTCGAGTCGAGTCGAGCACAAAACTGCTCGAAAATCCTACACGAACTATGCGTCATATCCATAGAAAATTGACTTTTCGAAGTTGAGGAAAAAAAGTTTAACTTTTCAATTGTTACAGCTGAATATACAGTGTGGTTCATATATTCCTAAATAATACAGCACGATTCACATTATTGAAATTTTTGAGTTTTACTAATTTATATCTGTTTCAAATGAAATAAAAATCCGTAGCTACTGTACAGTAGCGTACAGAAATAGGTTAAACATAGCAATTTCAAAAATCTAATAATGATGCATGCAACAAAAACGACTCATAATTGTTTTGCACCTTCTCTGGTACAAGTTTCAATCCAACAAGCAAATGTAAATAGTGATACCAATATTTTTTTTTTGAAGATTCCTCCACGGTTTCAGCTTAGAAAACTGTCTGTTCAAATCCTCTTTCAACAAACAGTTGTGTTATGAATGTTAGACCTTTCGTTCTTATAAGAATTTAAAATCGTCTACTTCTTTCCTGTCTTGGCCAAAGGATCTGCTAGGCCATGCCGGTCATCAAATGACTTGCTGGGTTTTTTTTAATATCATGTAGTTGGATAGTTACTCCTCACTACGGGGGAACAACATTTTGCTTTCTATGATCCAAAAATCTAAAATGTTATACAGATTGTCGCTTCGAAAATTGAGCATTCAAATAATAATCCAAGCTTAATTATTTCTGTTTATAGTACTGCACACTTATATTTCATATACTCATTTATCAATATATATATATGACTGATTTGTTATTTACTGGATCAAAATAAGTTACTTCTTCAAATGTTTTAATTATGAGGCATACTTTAATATTTTCTTTTTTGAAAATTGAGTAAACGGACCAATCCTTGCTTGATAATTATGCTCTTTGGTTCAATCGTATATTGCATTGCAACTAGCAAGCTTTTTGATGGGCCTGGCAGTTTATTCCTACCCGAATTTTAAGTAAAATTGTTCTCTTTTTATTCACAAGGAACGGCCTGACCGTATTGCTAAGTAAAATTGTTCTAATAAAAGTAAAATTACCTTGATTCATATGGTTTCATGCGGATTTACGTTAGGTTGCTTGAATAGTATTTGCGCAGAACTCTTTACAGTGTGCGTGAAGCGTTTCTTCAATTATGCTATAAAAATCCCGTTTGCTATAAAATTAGATAACAGAATGAAAGATTCGAATTTCGTGAAAAATTCACATTACTTTTCAGCAATATTTCACTAACTGAAATATTTCACAGCTTGTCTTGAAATATGTCAATGAAATGGTTTCGAATCAGTTTTTGAAGCTAAATGGAACCATTGTGAACCAATTTGACCTTGCTGTATGATACTGTTGGTTGTTGAATTGAAATTGCTAATGATTTGTACGGTTGATTGCAATCTATTCAATAGAATAAACATAGTTTGCCAAAATGAATTAATTTCACGAGTACTCATTTCAAACATAATTCATTATATTTCAATGAGGTACGTATTATCGGACGGTGTTACGCTTTTCCTTGATCGTTAAGTCTAGTTTACAATAGTCGCTTTCGTTTTTATGGATTGCACGGGTAGTGCAAGTAATCTTACCGATTTTTGGTTAAAAAAAAATCAACATCTATTCAAAGTACAACTCTTCCAATTCAAACCTTAAACAATGGTTAAATAGCAAATGTAGTATACAGCTGTCATTTCCTGAAATGATTAATCTCCCATCAATGTTGTAATCCGTAATAAATTCCATCGCCTCAATACGCTTTGCTTGCTGGAGCTTATACAGACTTTCGAAAGCCGTATGTAAAGACAGTTCACATCTTAAACGGTCTGCCAAGCGTTCTACGATTAGCGAGCGGCTACCGTAGAGTGGTACAAGACGGGCCGTAGCAAAAATGTAATAAATTAATCAAACCAAATTGCAAATATTCACGCCATTTAGCAGGAATTCAATCCAGATAACAATTTTGCCACCAAGTCAAGCCGATTCACACTACATTCGAACCACAACCACAGCGTGTCATAGAGCATTTGTTGGGCTATGTTGCTGGTGCAGCGACTGGTGCAGAACAATTGAGAACATAGTCCTTGTCTACAGGGAAACCCAGCAGATATATCGACCAAAGTGCAAAATTGCAGACCATGGACATGAATAAATATGTGCGCGTTGATATGTCGCCGTCGTCATTGTCATGTACTTTGTTCCTGTTACCGCTGCTATTCCCCGTTATCACAGAATGTGCGAAGGAATGATGCTTCTCTCCAAGGTGATTTGGTAGCAGAGGCCCAACAATACCACGGTTCTACAGTGGTTGGTGCAAAGATGGTGAAAATGAAAGGCTATCTACAAACTTGCTACGTATACAAATTTGGCGTCAACTAGGAGACTGCTGCTGCTAGCATTCGTGTGCTTTCGGCAGCATTGTGATAGTATTGTTCGCATCTAATCCTCCCAGACGCAGCTAGGGTATACTCAATATGGTATGACTGCATCGGAAAACTGAAGATGCTATTCAGAAGCACATAAGAATAAATTATTTGTAATTTTTTTAAAAAGTTTTAATCAGAACTTATTCCGTGATAACTGTTTCGGACGTAGTCATTTAGCTATTGAACTATGATGCATTTGGAAATTTCATAATAAGACCATAACTCTATGGTGTACTTATCGACAAAGGATACTTTTCAAGTGTTCCAAACTTAACACACCGATAAAAGATAATGCTTTAAACATTCTTCAGATTACAATTGCCTCCTTTCTGTTGTGGTTGTGAAGAAAGCCGAATAGGGATAGCCAGCATAAACGTTCTTGCTTTAAATTCAATTAAATTTAATCAAATGTAATAAGGCATGTTGTGGTTCTGGTTATATTGAATTGGGTGGACCCTCCACCAGTGTTCCCCACAGCAGCCATAGTTCAATATAAACGATTCAAATTAAGCAGTACAAACGAACGCGCGGGACGCTGGTTGGTATTGTTTTCGATATCAGTAATTTCAGTGTGTATGGTGATTTATTAGTTTTTTTTTTTGACAGAGCCAGTTTTGAAGAGCCAGAATGGGGTTCTTCATCGTCTAAGTTTACATGAATGAAATAAGCTTACGAAGGCTGGCGAATAGAAAAAAATACAGCGACAACTACTCTATGCACATGTTTTGTGAAGCCTTCGATTCGTTTGCTCTATCTATCGCACAACAACTCGGCAACAATTTCCATTTTGGACAAACCATGTGAGAGCCAAGCCTTAATTTCAAATTTTCACAGACAATATTCGCAAAGTGTTTTGCATTCGGTTCGGCTTGCAATAGGCTAATAGATCGTGATGAGATTAAGCTGACGGTTTCGGAGCAGACGTGCTGCTTGGCAGTAATTATGATTATACGCTTTTGGAAGTGAAAACGTCTGAAATGTCGGGAAACCATAACACATAGTTCCACGTGTGGGTAACAAATTTCGAAAACGGCATGAAATCAAATTAGTCATTTTCACGAGACCAAGCTGCTTACTACTTCGTAACAGACACACACCGTGGTGCACACGGTGACGATAGCCATAGGCGCGACGATCTGAGTAACTGCAAGCGTAGCACGGTGACTCTAGGAAGAAACCACCAGCACAGATTGTGGTGCTCGTAGTTGACATGTCTCCCGATCGCTGTGTGTCTGTCCGGTTTTTTTTCTCCTACCTTATTTTACAAGACATGCAACGAACAACACACGCGTTATAGTTGTAGAATAAAGCCAAATGCGATGATGAAAGTGGGATACTTGTTTGACTGTTTATAACATTCTTTGGCAGAAAACATAAGATTTTGCTGTAAATGCCGCGTCGCGTTACCTTTAGTACACGGAACATGCCGCAAATCGCTTGAAGTCGAAAGTAGAGAGATATGAGAGAAAATCTGTGAACATCATTTCGCATTGCACGCCGCACAGCATGGATGGAATGAATGAATTAAACAATATTTCACTGTCGGTAGGATGTTCGTCCTGATTTAGATATCGTTCATGGCTACAAACCAGATCAATCTTAGTCTTCCATAATCGTATTTGATTGTTTCATGTTTTGCCATTGGACCTAGGTAAAACCTTACATTACGAAGGGAACATAAGAAGTGTGTGATTTTGCTCCAACAAAGTGAAGCAAATAACAAAGTTCTTAAAGATTAAGAAAGGTTTGGAAAAGATACTCTTAAAAATGAAACAGGAATGAAGAATGAACCGTTAATCGATAACACCGCAAAATACTGTACCAATTACATAATAACAAGAAAGGATTTTTTAAAGTAAACTACAACTATTAATAATCTATTTTTGCTCTTTTCTCTCTTTCTCTCCCTCTCTCTCTCTCTCTTTTCCTCGTTTCAGAACTCAACAGCCCGTGAAACAGCTTTTACATAGTAGTATGCAATTTATGTGTTTTGATGAGCTGACTTGAATTTGAGTGCTTGGAAGCTTGAGTTTCGATTTTCGTCAACTGTACATTTTGTTTCGCCGCTCGCCTACTACCCTTTAGCTATAGAGCCAGAATAGCTTCGTCATTTTGGCAGACTCATAGGAAAATAGCAGGAAACCAAAGCTAAAGCATTATCCGCCAAAACCGACCGCGTTTGCATCAGTTTACCATCGCAGGTCTAGCGAACCGATACATGCTCCGATAATTTCGTACTTGAATTGCATTTCGGTAGCTCTTGGGAAGAGTCTTTGTATACTTATTTCGAAGCAAGACACAGAAGCGCACCTCACACATCGCTGGACGTGCATAAACATTAACGATACCTTTAACCGGTCGCGATTCGTAATCAACTCTAAGTGCTCTTGGCGATCGCGTATTGATACTTCAGTCTTATGGTCGAAACATCGCTAACACCATTCAATAACACAACGTTGGTGATACAATCCACAATCCATCAGTAGTCGCATCCGTTCTTTCTTAGATCGCAGCCGCCGCACGTCCGTCGATCGCTGCGCGGATAGGAGTTCGCGTGGTGCCGAAGCCAAATCGACGACTTAGCTGCGCTCTTTTATGTGATATATTCTCGTGTATTTACGCTACTAACCGAGAGCGACGGAAGCAAAACGTTCTACTCCACCCAACATTATTGCATGAAGGATAATCATTTCTCGGCGGTAGAGCATACTGCATACTACTACTGACGCAGCCAAGGAAACGACCCCGGTTTGGCCAACTCATTTCTATTGTCATATTCGCTTGCAAGCTTCTAGATCAGTTAGATCAATCCAAAGACAACAGCTAACCATTCACCATGACGATGAGTACAAATAACTGTGAAAGCATGACATCATACTTCACCAATTCCTACATGAACTCGGACATGCACGGCCACTACCCGGGGACGGGAGTGGACGGGCTGGACACGAGTCAACAGATGTACAACCATCATAACCAAACCCACGCAAACCAGGCAAATATGCCTCCATATCCGCGGTTTCCTCCGTACGATCGGATGGGCTACTATCAGCAGACGATGGACCCGGCAGGGTACGCGCGAGCGGACAGTCCATCGAGCCAGGTGGGTGGCGTGATACCTCCTCAGACGAACGGCAATCCTTTACAGCAGACGCAAGTACAACCCCAACAACAGCAACCCATCGTTTACGCGAGCTGTAAATTGCAGGCTGCCGTGGGCAATGGCCCGCCAGGGCTTGGTACGTACGGGACGGAAAATGGATCCCCGCCGCTGGAGCAGATGGGGCATCACATGGGCACCGCACAAATGACAATACCTCAACATCATATGGGACATTCGCAAGGACAGGTAAATGATCGTATAGCGCATTAAGTAATGCTAGATTCAATTGCATACTACTTACACTCCAACGCATGCGGTGACTGACTGCGATAACGATAGTAACTTTCATACTGTGATATTACTTCAACTACTGGTATAGAAAAAAGTACTTTATCCCATGTTTGCCAAACATTCATCCATGCTTGAGCTAGTTTAATTAGCGTATGAATCCCACAGAAACGCCGATACGAGTTAATTTCGTAAAGCCGATTGAGACTTTTCTCATCTCCAACTTATTGTACCACTGCAAACAGCAATGAACAGCGTGGAAAAAAGTATTATAAAAAAGTAAAGTACCATTCGTTCGTAACTAATTCTAATTTGCAATTTGATTTCCCAGGATTGTTATCCCGAACAAGTACATCAAAACCCACAGCATATGGGAATGTATACGAACGCTGGGGGAGGTCCGCCGGGTGTTCCACAGCAACCGCCAAATATGATGCATCAGCAACCTCCTCAGCTACACCAAGGACAACAAGCTCCGCCAAACAGTCAAAACGCTAGCTCGGGTCTTCAGTCACCGCTGTACCCTTGGATGAGGAGTCAATTCGGTAAGCTCTTTCTAACCTGGGCGTATGAATCTTTTACAAACAATAATTTCACTGTATAGCACGTATATTTCGTACTCCGAGCTGATTTTTTTTTAGTAAACTTTCTTATTTTAGAATTAATTAGTGTATCGTGGCACAGATTTAAAGAATCACAATGGTTGTAAACAATCATGCCAAATCTTTTCCGTTTTAAGGATAAGGTTATTTTTCTTATTTTAAGAAAACCTTACTTAACCACAAAAATGTTTGTATTAAAAATGCATCGAGTGATATTTTTATTCAAAAATCATAGAAAAGTTCCCAGCCCTAGCTAACTAAAGCAGGTTTCATAGTTTTTGACAACAAATATTTCAAACTGTGAAGCGCACATGAATAGCTTCCAAGCATAACTGGCCTGCGAGATTGATGAAACGACATTAATTTTAATTTCATTTCATTTCATGCACACGGTTCAGTTCCGTTTTGCCCACAGGTTCCGCTGTTTGGAACTGTCTTGTGTTTTGTGTGTCTATCGAAGAAACGTTTTACTTTTCTCAGCTCGTTTAAGATTTGTTTTGCTTCCTTCGCTTTTGTGAACCTGCTGCTAGTGCGGGATTCCAAATTTTGATGCGCGGTTAGCATGAAAGATATTTGCACCTTTACACTTTAATATTATTATAATGGCTTTTGATACTACATGCTGCGGTCGACAATTATGTTTAGGGGTGGAAAACACAACAGCAATGGAACTGAAATCGAAGCGGAATAGTGTTGCTGTTAGTAGGGAACGGTTTATATTCGTTGTATTATTAAAACCAATCATTTCTAGAATCGGGAATGCCCATGTACACCCATGTGTGTATTATTTCACACACAAATACCGAAAAGTGTAATAGACTTCAGGCCACATTTGGAGGAAAGTGGTGAACGTCAACAGGTAATCGGTCGAATTATTTTTCGATTACAGCGCTAGCAAGCAAGCAAGGGTCGAGCCATTTTGTGCCGCATCTAGCCGCAGCCAATTTTGAGCTCAATCAACAAACCCAGTACGTAGGTCGTGTGTGCGTCAAATGCATTGCGTCAAAATGGCCTCCTAATGATTTTATAATTTTATGCTTCACAATCGTCCATCTTCTTTGGCCACGAAGCTGCCAAGAAAGCAGATCATCATTAGGCGGCCTTTGCCGTGCGAACGCGTACCAGGTAGTTATTATGTATTTTGTTGTGGAGCCCGCTGATGGTTTTTGATTGACAGGTTTTAATTCCATTGCGGTGGTACACTCTAAATACATTAATGATAATTCTCGTTTCCTAGTGTCGTTATTGGTACACGGCACCCGGTACCCTGGCGAAGGAGCGGATCACCTGAAACGAAACAAATAATTCCAACATTAATCATCCAGCAAGTCGCTCGGTAGCTTACACACATGTTTGTGAATTAATGATAATTGTTGAAGCTTCAATAATAAAATGGAGTTTAAATAAAATGGTTGCAAGAGAAGTGGCACAAGCTATAAGATTCCAAAGTTTGTATTTCAAAGCAGCCATGTTTTTGCATACCGAAAACTTATAGCTATAAAACCGATTTGAATTAAAAGTGTAGGGTATATCAGATATGCAAAGAACCGAGAACCGCTTACCGAATTCGAATATCATAAAAATATGAATTGGATAAAGTTTATTTCCACACGCACAGTGTTGGACAATACAAAGGGTCACCTAACTTTGTGTAAGCAAAACATTGAGATTATGATACCGATTTTCAACGAATCGTATTGTTTTGGCTGAAAATTTTGGGAAAATGATTTTCCGTCTTTCCATCAATCATGAGATCGATCCTGAGTCTGTTTAATGGAATTCTGATGGCAAAATACATTAATAAAAGTGACATTGGTTTGGAAAGGATAGTCTTTGAATGTTTCATAATTTGATTTAGTCTTATACAGCCAGACCGTCTTTTATGAATAAAAAAAGGTTAATCATTTTTAACTTAATCAAGATTACTAGAGAAAGATTAGATATTGATGATGCTTTTGCCTAGTTTTGGTATTTATCCGTAGTAAAAGTACCATACACCATACAGTAGATGGAAGATAAGTATATTTGTTCGGTGGTCTTATTTTAGAGTCCGAATATGAAGCTATTTGTGAATATGTAGATATTTCTTTCATCAAAGCACAGATTACTAGGCTATTAATCAACTTAATCCAATTTTGTTTCTAACAAAATATTTACCCAACCGTTTGTGTGATTAAGACAGCTGTAAGAAACTAATACATACGTTGCAAAATGAAATGCAATAAAAAGGCGTGTTTATGATTATTGACCGGGTTTTTCAATTGAATTCAAAATAATAAAAAGGAACCTTTGTCCGCTTTTCAATAATAGTAGTAACAATACTAGTAACTATGAGCGCGGCCCAAGTCTCTTTCACGGTAGAACCGGTAGCCGAAGAAAGCCAGAAATGGTAGGCCAGTTTTGTAGGTTGAAAGGACAAAAGTAGGACAATTGTGAAATCTTACGTATATACTCAGTTGAATGAGGATCTACTCAACAAACTGACCTGTATTCTGCAAATAAAAAGTGAAAGTAAAAGTTCTTTAACTTGCGCACTTCAATCGATGCTGACTGTGCATTGAACCGACCCTTCAATGCAAGGCCCAACACAGTGTTTTCCAAGCTTTTGCTCAGGCCAAATCCTTTCTAGCAAAACCAGCAGGATACAACTGGCTCATTGCTTTTGCTCAGGCAATATTCCGTCACTTTCGCTGGTCCACACCATGTTCGTAGGATGTTCTTGCAGTTTTATTGCGTCTCCCAGTACTGGGAGACCCCAGACAGTCCTTTCCTGCATGCTGCGCTATCCTACGGCTCATGATGCGTGTGCTCTACTTTTACCAGTTTGATGCAAATAACTCGCCCGGATTGGGATTCGGCAATGCACCGAATTTCCACTGCCTTTCGCCATTTCTGCATACGACATGCCAATTCGATTCGGAATGTAGTTCGGCATTTCTAGCTCTGCCTTTGATTGTGGAATTTGCCTCGCTTACCTTCTGTTTTGGCGTTTCCATTCAACCCGACAGAGCTGACAAGGGTTTCAGGTCCTGTGCGCAGGGGGTGTGTGTTTTTACTTGCGTCTTCATTTTTGTTACGATTTATGGCGTAATTTACGGCTCTGCGTATCGGTCATCGGCCATATCGCTTCACGTTTGCACATGCAAAACAGAGTTAAAGCAGCTTGCAGAAACTGTAGCACGAAATTGTGAGCATTTCGTCAAATCCATGTTTTACGTATGAACCATTTTCAACTGATACTTGAGCCGAAATAAGTTTAAATAGTTGTTATCGGAATTTACTGCTCCAAGCTGCATTATTGTTCATTCTTCGAGAGTTTGAAAAGTGTTAAGTTGAGCTGTTTTCGAACACAGCCATGAAATAATCCCAACCATTCGTCGTAAGATTACCTTTCGGACACGCTAGTGCAAAACAATGCCGATGCTTCTTCAGAGTGACCGGGACGTTTCCATACTGCTGCACAAGCGCAAGGAAGAAATCTTTAGACCAAAAGTCTTAAAAGCCCATCAGCTCAAGCCAAAGCAATCAAGCTACCGAGTAATGTTCGATGTACTGCGACTGATGGTGGCTAGGACGAGCAATCCGTCCACAGGATCATTTCTCGCCATCTTTTCCACCACCTTCAGATATTGAAGCCCGGCGCACAAAATCTCAAAGCTCAACAAAATGAGCACTTGACTTGTATAAATAATTCATTTTCCTTCCAAATGTGATCAACATTCCGTACGGTAGGTAGCCGTTACCTCGCTAACGGAAACGATTTTCCTCGACGCTGGGACCCCGTGATGGCATGAGTTTTCTTAGCTCATCAGATATTAGCATCGAACGGGGCGAGATCCGGTGGTAAAGCCGATTCCTTCCTGTGTGTAGGAGGAAGTTTGATGAAAAATCGCTTTTGATTGTGTTTCCGATGTTGATAAATGCCACCACGAGCGTCGATTATGGACGAAAAAAGCGACCATGCGTATGCGTGTGGAAGTGAGTGAAGCGTCACTTCGGTTTTCCATGCATGCATAGGAAGAACGGGCGTGGATATGGAATTTCACTTACAATGAAACCAAACTCGAGGGTATCAACTATTTCCTGTAAGATTGAGAGCGGCAGAGGAGGAAGAAAGTGTGTCCGATCTTTTCTATGCGGTGCAATCTTATTCTTCGTTACATTACGAAGAAGCCTAGCGGGCTCGCACACTTATCGATATTTTTCACTGTCACACTCCGGGGTGTACCGTAGAAACATGCTCGGAGAAAAAGAACTCCGAGGAAAGAAAACGTGAAGCTGTGAAAGTATTTGAGAGATGTTTTTCATTTCCAATCTTCGTCTCAAGTACGGTGAGAGATTTTTGCTCACAGATCCTTGTATCATATGGCTGCTGCCGAAGGCGTGAAGTGCGGACTTTTCCACTGCATGTTGTACTATTCTAGAACCTTGAATTAGCAAAAAATATCTTTGTCTGATTTTTAGCTTTGCGAAGTTTTTGCTAGCCATTACTAGCACTTCCTTCACTTGATTCTACCCACAGCTAGATGATGGTCAGCTATGCGTTAGACGTTAGACGGTTCGGACGGGATTCGTCACTACGTCCTACCGAGTCAAGATCGGCGCCGCAATCGCATTGAAAACCGCTGGACCGCTTCCCAGCCAAAGAAGTATGCAAAGAAATTGGAACATACTCAACCATATAATATTTCGATACATTGTACTAAGGCGTATGTCCTTCGAGGCTGGCTTTGAAGTGTTTTTAAATAGCCCTATCTGTAAACTTTCACATCTGTAGAAAAAAATCAATAAATTTTGTCGCTTCACTAAGCAGTTTCTTAATTCTCAGACCACACAAAACCAATACATTTCCGTTTGGTTCGCAGTTTATTCTGTTGTGAGCGGGTTGAGCCTTTTTGTGATAAGTTTGACGCTAGCTGACACATGCGGTACTTCATGCTAAGATTTTGTTGGGTAAGTCATACCCTCGTTTTGAGCTGGGCCTAGGGTTCAAACGTTTTGAAACGTTGATTTAAAATATAACCCACTTGTTGCCCGGAACGTTCTTCACTTCGTTAACTTAGGAAATGCTAGTGGGTAAGGAAAACGTTCGTCATGCAAAAACAAAACAGTTATTGGGGCATTTCAAACAATAGTGTCCGGTTGTTGTGCTTAGCTTAGATAAATTTCTGCAAACACTTGTCTGTTTGCAATAAACAACATCATGCATTGCACAAGTCGTCTAAAACGTGTGCTCTTACCATACGAAACAACATGTACATCCAGTTTATGATTTCAGCTACGGTTAACCTCGTGTCTGGATATCCACTCAGTGGTTAATACGCTTTTAATTACCCGTACGTGATTTCCATGGGAACGGCACAACATGCAGCCAAACAACACAGTTAATGCCCGTGTCAGGCAAAACGGTTCCTCTCCTGTCCTCGATTATGATGTTATTAAATATTCATTTCTTGCTGCGCAGTGCGTGTGTGTGTGCTTGCTGTGTTTGGAAGTTTGGTGGATGTTGATGGTTCGCTGGTAGATTTTCCGTTTATTTTTTCCTTTTGTTTCATTACTCCCTTCTGCAAACGTTGATTTGCTAGCTTCTGGCCGCAGCAAAGGTAGTCGCTTTCCCGCAGTTTACTGAAATTGATTCAATGCTTCGTGGAAAACCCCTCTACGCTACTGCACTTTTAAGTTTCTCCCTACTTTCATTGGCGAGCATTTTGTTGTTAGAAATGTTTGCGTTTCCTGCTTTATTCAATCAGCTACCCTCTACAACCCCTATCCCCTGATTTAGGCCGAATGATTTCGTTTCCATTGCTAGCCTTTTATGAATAACATGGTTGGTTTTCAATTGATTCTAGCATTGAAGAACAAAAACGAAACATTATCAAATGCAACAATAAACGAAGCTTGAACGTGTAGCTCCATCATCTTAAACACATTGTTTTTTTGTTGTTGCGTGTGTGCTTGTGTGTGCTTGTGTGTGAGTGTGTGTGTGTGCTCCTTGACAGCAAACAATGTGCTTCCAAATCGCTATTGTCATCAGCATGTGTTCAACAAAGCAATCCGGGCACAGGTTGATAGAAAGTTCCTTACGAAACATACACCAACTCACCTCATTCGATACTAAACGCAGCAGTTAATGTTGCCCAAAACCTCCTTTTTTTCGAAATTTTTACTTTGATTCGACGATACAGATCCCCGGATCGGAGAGAACATCCCCAATGATGGAGGAAAAAAGTTCCCTTCTCAAACCTTGACAGGTTAGAGCCTTGGGAAAGCGCAAGACAACCAAAGGGCGGATAAAAAAATGCTTAAGGATTCCGAAAACCAGCATTTTTCTTCCACGCACATCCTGTGAAAGAAAGCTGCGTACAAGAGATGAATAATAAGCACTTTCAGCAATACAAGCGCTGAACCTCATGGTAAAGCGCCCTATCGATGTGTTCGCTATTCTAAGGACGCGCATACACGGGATCTCGAACGAATGAACGCTCGGTACGAGTCTAGTTGATGCACCCATATCAAAAGATTTGACAGCTGACTGGAGCAGGAACATGACCACCGCCATCACCATCACCCGACAGACGCTCTTGCTCCTTTTCTTTCCCCGCTGGTTGCCGGTTCCAAATTCCAAGCTGAGCAAGAGCAGCTTGCTTTCTTTCATTTTCTCCTTGCACGAGCAATGGTTTCGGAATTCGGAGACTAATCGAAACCACGCAGGACCTAGCGTCGTTCGCTTCTCGCTTTGTTCAAACCGCACCACCATCAGCGAGAGAGTATGGAGAAAGATACAATTTTGTGAAAGAAAAACAAACGAAGAAAAACACAAGAAAACAGAATCTCGTACTAAAGCTGGGCTAAAAAATAAAAGTTTGCGTCAAGGCATGATGAGGGATTTCTTTTCCTATGTTTTTGGGGAGTGAGTTAAGCTTCATTTCGTTGTGTTTTGCTCTCAACTGGCGATCAACGATGCATATTTCAAAAGGAGCCTATCTTCGTAGCCTCAACTTCGAGAAAGGTTCGAGAAATATTAACACAAATCAGTTATGCTTAAAAATTGTAGAGTGTTTTTCAAATCAGAAGAAAATCGAGTTTCGCCAATTCTATTACAACAATTGTTCGGCTCTTGACCACTTACCACGGACAGGCTACAATTAGTTTCACTATTCACTATAGCCTAAATCGTGCGTTTTAATATCTCAACATTCAGAGGCAGGCTTAAAATCTCGTCAAGATTGTTGTGTCAAGAAAATGTGTAACTGCATAATTTCAATGGTGAATCATACGTTAAATTTCGCTATGCCAGGTTCACATTTCAAATTTCAACCACCTTAATGTACTCGGAGGATATTATACCGAAATCGAAACGATGATTTTAACGACGATTGATATGGTTTAAAAGTTTTTTTATTCATGAAGGACGGCCTGGCCGTATTGCTGTGATATACAAAGTTAGGATTTATGGCAAATAACAATACAATAATATTGCTACTTATTTCTAAACTTACTGCCTGTATGCGTAATGTTTTAGGTTGTCAAGTAATGTTAGCAAAGATTGACGGAGTAAAATCATTACCATCTTCTCCAGTGCACTGAACCAAACGGGTTGTAATTATAATGTCATTATAATTAAATCAATATGCTGCTGGCGTTTTCTTTCCCAGCTATAACCAATTGCTGCATTGTTGGCACGAATGGCACTGTACACACGGTTTACATGTTTTAGTCATACAAAAATGAGAATGGTTGAGGAAAGTTTTTGAGACTTAAGAAGCAAGTATTCATAGTTAGTTAACTTTGTTCATCGTTTTTCGTTTGTGTATTGTTCATAGTTTCTGTTTCTGTGGGGCGGTCCGGTGGCAGAGGCGACAGCGGCGCCGGTCTTCACACGGCAGGGCCGGGGTTCAAATCCCATCCAGACCGCCTCCCCGTACGTAAGGCTGACTACTTTATTTCGGGTAACATTAAGTCATAGAAAGCCAGAAATGGCAGGCCGAGACCTCTCGAGGTTGTAGTGCCAAGGAAGAAGAAGAGAAGTTTCTCTGTTTAATTCTGCTGGCCAAAAATGGATGATTTGTCCTTACATGTCACACCTGAACAATATTTAAATGTTTCTAACATATTGAATTTATTTCTCCTTTGCAGAACGGAAGCGAGGTCGACAGACATACACACGTTATCAAACGCTGGAACTGGAGAAAGAGTTTCACTTCAACCGCTACCTAACACGACGACGAAGGATTGAGATCGCTCACGCACTGTGCTTGACCGAGCGTCAAATCAAGATCTGGTTTCAGAACCGACGGATGAAATGGAAAAAAGAGAACAAAACCAAAGGTGAACCTGGTTCGGGCGATGAGAATGATATGACACCACCGCAGTCTCCGGCATAAAATCGACACAGCCTCATCTAGAATCCTTCAATGACGTCGTAATTGCAAAGGGGGAGCTGTTCGCCCTGTGTCCACGTGCGAGCAGATTCTAGAGCTCGAGTTCCTGCATTATTGAATTAACGATCAAGGATCAAAACATTTAAGTCTTCGCGGTGGCATGGACTTTGAATGGTGTGTGTTTTAGGTGTGCATTACTTTCCTTTCGTTTTGCTATTGCGTTAGTTGAACTTCATTACAAACACTTGATTGAAGCAATGGTTTGCATTAATATTGGCTATGGTTTCCGTAGAACCTGTCTGGAACATTTACAATTTTGTTGTACTAGCAAATGTAAGCATCACATTAAGTAATCCTAAAGCGGAGCGATGCGGCGATCAATCAATTGTATTTGAAGAAGACAAACAATTAGAAATGTCGGGCAGCGATGTAACAAAAACAACTTATGTGACCTCAAACTTAATTTTAAAGACAAAACTACTGAACGATAAGGATTGATTCCCAAAAGTATGAATGATGTAAAATGGTCTGTGCGGGCCGTTATAATGCTATTTAGAAGTAAAACTAAACCTGTTACAAGTAGGGTGTACACAACTCCACACAGCTGTGTGCGTATGGCAAATGTAGATGCCACCCAGGACTCCAGATTGATCCGTAGCGGTCTGTTTGCTCTGAGGGTGAGGTTGAAGTTGAAAACTTTGCACAGAAAAGCGAGTTGCAAATTGGAATCGGATTAGTGAAAATAGAGAGCAAAAATAATAAACACTGATTGGGTCAAAAATCACATATGAATGTACAAAATTGCGCTAAGGAGAGCAACGATTTCTCTCAGAGAGATACACACTTTTTATGTTATTGGTCCAAACGTTGCAATTCAAACAAATGTAATCTACAAACAAACAGACCAGCGACAAATGTATACAACTATCTGATAAATGTTGAGCATAACGCTTGTAAAGTAAGTAAGATGTATATCCGGCAGCAAAAACCCATACCGAACGAAAACTCTGATTTGACCGAAACAAACAACGTTAGGCTGAATGCGCAAGCGATGATACACTATGTCTGCTATGTGTATTATGTGTGTGTGTGTGTGTGTGTGTGTGTGTGTGTGTGTGTGTGTGTGTGTGTGTGTGTGTGTGTGTGATCGTGATGTGTGCTGATCAGTCGAATCCAAAATTATTTGAGCCTAATCGTTCAGGTGCAAATTCTTTTCAAACAAACCGCCGAGAATGAACATTTAGCTTCGAAACGTTAACTGCTGTCCGGTCAAGTTTCACGATTTTCCACAAACTGAAGTACAGAAAATGTAAACTACATAACGCACCCGCACACACACAAACACACATACACACACACACACATACACTTCAAAGCAAGAAGCCCCAAACCGAACTTATGCCAAAGCCAATAGAATAATTTTGTTTTGTAAGCTCATTTTATTCACATCCTAGTTTCCATAAAGTAGTGATCAGCCATTGCAGCGCCACCATAGCCTGTGCTGTTCAGTAATTATTTGCAATAGCGCCCATTTCATTGTTTATTTCATTGATTGTGTTATTGTTATTGTGTGTCAGCTAGGAAGAGTCGTCCGTTATGTGGATTATAATTTATTATTCGAACTGCGCAGCTCCTTTTCCGAACCGCAACAATAAAAGCTAAGGCCCCATGCAGTAGCGTGACGAGTAGAACCTCACATGCATTATTTTCCAATAAGACGTCAGATTTAATCGTCCCAAGTGACATAATAACGAGCTCCCAGTGAATAAAACAAACTAGAGTAAAGAAATAGCCGAACCTGGTCAATACTGTTCACGAGGTGTAGGTGCATCGTTGACGAATGCACAACTAAACTAAAGTATTGCTAACTAAACGTGTCCTGGTGAACACACACTCACACACACACACACTCACACACACACACACAAACACACAACAAATCAAACACTAGAGACAGATACATGTGAACGTTGTATACGATTTTTTATAAACATTAATCGGCCGCTGTTTAAAAATAAGTGAAACCAGTTCACTTGTACGTATTCGATGACTGTCTCGGACACTTAATTCAGATATACATTAGGCCAGATCGATGTGTGATGCGGTTCAGTTAGCGGTTGACACCGCAGGTACTAGCGTTATTCCGCATGAGGCAAAATTAGGTGGTTTTTCTTTTGTTGTGATAATGTGGATTGTAACAGCACTGTTGGAGCAATCTGGGCAAGCAGCAGAATTACTAATGAGCAGCAGCAGCCATGGTTGAGATACTGTTGACGCGAAGGTACAACACTCTTTGTAGTCAATAGATAATCGAACGATTCAAATCATCCAGGAAACTATTTCCGCCGAACCGAACATACGTAAACACGATAATACCAAGGTACAGTAGCAATGCAGCAATGCACGCAGAATGAACGCAGCAGTAACTTATAAATACATTTGTCTAAGCTACGTAAGATTTGATGGGATATAATTTGCGGTAGATGAAATGTGTCGATGCGAGAACACACAAAATGCTCTATACACCTACGAAACCGTTAGCCTTTAAGGGACAGTGTAATTATAAAATTTAAACAAAATGGCACAAAGCACTGCTGATTGGCCGGGACAAAATTTAGTGAATGGCAAGTGTTTTTGGCGAATGGTTCATTTTATTGTTTGTCAGATCGATTATCACTCCAACCGCTGCAGGTGTCGGGATAGCTGTGGCAGCCACCTCTCATAGTACTATTTAACATGGCAAAAGGACGTGCGGAATCTTGGCGGAACGAACTTTTGAATATATCTGTAAAAAGGAGCAGGAAGAGAAGAAGGAAGGAGCATAGAGGTGTTCCAGAAAAATCTATAAAACTATTTTTCCCTGGTGGTACTGGAGAATCATTAGCATCTGCTGCGTTTATCTGAAACAAGCCGAAAGAAACACGGATGGTATGATGGTCGTACGCAACGAACTGCGTGCGTAATATTGTATGTTAGCATAAGAGCAAAGACAGCAATCTTGGGAAGCGGAAATTTTAGTAATTCAGTAATATGGCGGACACAAATAGAAATTCGCGCAAAACTTCGCAGTGACAAACATGACAAACGAACACAAACAACAATACAAACGAAAGTGCAGATGCAAGTCCCAAAGCGTGATTCTGCAAAACCCCTTATCACGTGAAACAAGTGAAACAAAGAACAAACCAACAAATATGTAACTAAATTTGTACATACAGCTAAGACAAGAAGACAGAAAGTAATAAATGAGAAAAACAAAACCCCAATTTTTAAAGCCAGAAAACACACTAGACTAACGTTTCGTCGACGGTAGAGATCCGCCGTTTCGTCGAGCCACGCCTACAGCGCAGGTGCGACACACTTTACCACGCCTATTTCCCATCGAAATAAGATGAAGAAACGTCGAGAGCGGATGCACATGCTGAGGCCATTAGGAAATATTTCAGTGCTTGAAATATTTCGCCATGATCGGAAGTTGTAGGAAAAAACCTGCGAAAGAATCTATTTTACTCATTTTGTCTTCATCTTTTGCCGCATCTTGCGTCTTTTGTGCCAGTGCTCTGCGTGCGTATTTTTGAGTGTTTTCTGAAAAGTTTGTGTTTTCCTAGCGTCTAAAGTGTGTAAGGACGTTTTTAGTTTCAGCCCGTTTGGTTACGGTACAAACTCAGGGAGCAACATTGAACAGGTAAGTAAGCCCCTTTCGAAGTGTAATATTTTAGCTTCACTTATATCCCACCGACTGGGTGCGGTAAAACTAAATGCTTGATACCAAACTAAATGCGAAAAACTGCAAACGCCAAACATTTTGCATGCCGTAGTTTCTAGGGAAAAGGGGAAAACTGTTCTCTACGATTCCAAAAATGGCTTCATCCAAACCGTTGCACCGACATAGTTTTTTCCTCCCTGGGGAACTACGGGAGTCTGACTTTTCACATTAAAACTATAACTTCTCGCAGGACTCGGGTTCATAACGAAAAACTCGCCATACTAATTTAATAAACTCCCATACAAAAAACCCACAATAAAAAAAATGCTTTAAAATACTTTTCTATTCAGCTACACATTACCCCTGTGGAAAGCTAACTAAGCATATGTCCAATACTGTCTGTGAAGAAGTAAGAATCAATTTCGTTGTCCAAAGTCATGTTTTTTGCAAAACCCGTTGTCGGTTGAACAGTAGTAGTCGGTCCTCTACATGGCTGCGCTAGCATCAAATCCCAATCGAATCGTTCTCGTATATGTGGGATCGCTCACTGGGCTTCTCGAAAGTAAGCCAGTAACTAAGAAAAAGGTATTAAAAATCTTGTTTTGCGGTAGATATAAACAACGAAAACGTTTTAAAACAGCTTCAAGTCATTTGCAACTGTTTCATCAATGAAATTCTTCATTAAACTTAAATCTATAGACCCTCAAAAAAGTGCCCGAAGAATTACAAATGTAAATGTCAACAAGTAAGTCTGTGCAAAAATGAGCATTATGTATGATTTTGGTCACTCATAACGCCCAAATTTAACAACTGTTTAAAGCTATCCATTGTTGGCATAGAATTTTCGCTCTCGAACGTAGTGGTTCTTGCCTAAGTCTGTGAATACGAGCAGTATGCATCGGTATTATTCTGTGACCATGGTACTGGTGCGCAAAATCATACCGAAACGCGTCCGCATCGTAGAATTGTCTAAGGACAAAAATGTAATAAAACGTAATGGATCACGGTACAAACCCACCAAACAAATGATTCAACTTCAATTCTTCGTTGATGGGAGTTCTAATTCCAAATCTAAGGCACGGGAAAATGAGCTTTGGGCGCAGGGAACGCAAGCATCAGGCCAACTTACTTTTCCAGACCTATGTATTTGGTGCGCTCATCATTTCTGCGTGATTCCTATTTACCATCGCCCATCGTTACACTTCCTTGCACCGTTGGATGTGGATGGGTCCTTTGGAAGTCGAGGAGCATAATATAAAATATACACCCAGCCCCACCAGCATTAATCCGAATGACATTTTCAGTTTTTCGCTTTTCGTTCGTTCCAATCCATCAATGTCGTTGAGAAAAAATGTTACTATGTATTTTCTATAATACAAAATAATTCTTCTGTCCGTGCTCGGGTTTTTTTTTTCGTTGTTGCCTTTCGCTTTCTCTATATCCTTCACGGACCCTGGCTAGCAGTGGGTGAAGTTTTTTGCTGCTATCAAACAGAGTTCGGACATTGTTCGAAGTGCTGCGTGTCAAAGTTCTATAGAGTTCTGGCTGTGGGGCCCGGGACCGGGTCCAGATTTTGATTTCGTTCGAAAGGCTATGGGCAAAGAAAAGTTTCTACGTCTTGCTGATGTAAAATCTCGAGGGACGAAGCTTCCCATAAAAATTCGTTCTTTTTCCTGCATCGTCGACGGCCTGGCTTGGCTTGGGGCGTTTTACATCCGAGAAATAAAATGGATCGCCATCTGAGCACCGGCGAGTGCCAAACACACGCATCTACTCGAACGGAAATGGAATGGCATGAAGCTCGCCATCCAAATGCAACGGGGCGACAAGTCTCTGACAGAAAATTCATCACACCGTCAGTCCTCGGCGCGTCTCGCCGACAACACTCCATCAACGGCAGCGACCAAACCTTCCCTAGTCCTTGCGTGATAAGCGGCGGCACCTATTGGATAAGGTTAAACCCATCATATACCCAACCCTGCTGCTGTTGTTTACATAAGAAAGTGATATTAGAATTCAAGTACGCTCTCAAGCACCACTGCTTAGAAAGGTGTGATTTGGAAGAGTGGTCCTGGTTAACCCTCGCCTAGAAAACGTTTCTTATCCGCCGTCCTTTTAGACGCTTTTAGCAACGGAAATGGGTTAATGAGTCCAATGCGTGAAACACACTACCGTCGCCATCGATTGTATACAGAATGCTCGTTTGGAGCGCCTCAGTGAGTGAATTTTCTTGGCTTATTGGTGAATTTATTTGTTTTTTGTGCCTCAACATTCAAATGGTTAGCGTGTATTTTCCAAATTCAACCATATTTACATCATATTGCTATTGATCCTCTTATTTGGGAATAGCTTTTCTATTTTTAATCTTTATTCAGAAAGCAAACTTCATTTCAAGCCCGTATGAATTACATTTACACAAGTTCACTCATTGTCCTCACTTGAATGAGTTCCATGAACAATGGCAATGTAGTGCACATCCTCCACACTCTACATTGCAAGACTGTAGTAGTTTTTGGAGTTGTGTGTTCGGTGCAAAAGGGTCCGATTCCAGCGAAAAGTATGCAAACCACCGGCGCAGGTATCGGAAGGGCTTGGAAGTTGAACGAATTTATGGTCTAATTTAAAACGGAATGGCTTCGACCTTCATCGTTCAAAACAGGGACCCTTCTACATTTGCCCAATATCTGTTGCGATCGTTTGCAAAACCTCTGCCTGCAAAAGATGTATCCTTCAAAGGCCAAACCACGTCCTGTCCCTGTCGCTGGTTTCATTTGTTTCCCTTTTTGTCTTTGATTTTCGGCAAACAGCGAAACCAACCGAAACCAACAAACGACAACTTCGGTTTTCAATTAAATGCAATCCATTGTGTGTATGTGAACCCATTACCTCCTCCTTGCCAGAATGCACTTTTGTAAGTCAAGGTCGCTGCTACAAAGACGATGTGTAAAAACCTTGGAACAAGTGGAATGAACCTGTACATATAGTTAGCCCGTGACCGATGCCTGATGTTTTTAACACAATGGAAAAGTATAGAGTACTTTAAAACCCCAGAATCTAAAATGCTTATTCAGCACGTTCAAATCAAATACGAATAGCATCTGCACAAAACTGCGTTAAATTCCGAAAAAGATCATAATCATTCTTCGTCCTAACCACATTGATTTCCGATTCCGATTACTTGGGGCCCACAGTTCCATAGGGTTGGCGGGTACTATGTAATTAATTGCTTATTATAGTGAGGCAGTAGAGAAGTATGAATTTTAACACAAACGCATTGTGTTTTCTAAAACGTGGTGGCAGTACCTGATGTGAAACGCGCTTGAAAAAGGGGACGAGCGAGTCGAAAAAAGATATCTAAAGATCACTGAAATACATGAGCGATGGTGCAGATGATGTTGTCGATGGATGCAAAGACGATGACTACAATCTGGTTTTCTGTTATTATTGGAACCTCGGGCTACATGCCATGTTATGCTGGTGGTAGCCATCGACTCAAAGTCTGGTCGATTGCTTTCCATTTTTTGTTTTTTGTAGCGTCAGATTTGAAAAACTGCCACATCGTTAAATTTAATATGAAACTCATTTAGCTAAAGTGCTGCCGATTTATTTATTTATATGTGGTGCTCGTTTTGCCTTCTGGTCGATGAAGAATGGTATATTACATCACGAGCCACCACCATCACCACCACCACTAGCAGCGCCCGTCACGTTGCAGTTTCGTCTTATTTTAAAGCTTATCGTGTGAGACAGACCGTCGCTCTATCAAATCATCAATTTCCATCGTGCACTTTCTTCACCAATGACGCGGTACTCGAGGTTTCCTTGATTAAAGACAAGTTGAAAGTTGTATTTTGATTTGCAGTTGATCGCCGATACCCTTGTATAGATTTGGGGCTTACACAAAATCAATTTAGTATATAAAAGGATAGTGCTGGATTTTTATTTTACCAAGCCATTCCACAATTTGAAGAGTGCGTATTAAATGTATGCCAAAAAGAAAATGTGTGTTTCAATGGTACGTCTGACATCAGCGGACTAGCAACGCTATCCAGCGCATGCAACAAGCAGAATCTGTTAAAGTATATAAGACGTATGCTTTGATTTTTGTCTTGCTAACATTGCTTGGTCTATGTTGGTGCCACACGGAACATTGGAGCAAACAATTTTAAAATAGTTTCTTCAAACTACATTCTCCAGTATCTGAAACCTCTTTTGCAGATAGTATGCAAATTCTTGTTCATTTTCAGGCCAAAACGAAAACCATCTTTTTGGGCTATCTGTGTAGAAATTCGTAAAGTGTAGTACCATACCTACCTAGACACACTAAACGAACGGCACAAAAAACTTTACAACGTTTTTACTCTCTCGGTGGACGGTATTCTGTAACGACGTAAATACGAGTAACAAAGTTGAAAAAATGGCTCGGTCAGCATATATCACAGCCAGCTTGTTACGTGTACCGGAATGCAGAGTACGTGTGTGCAAAAGGCTAAAAAGCATTACATGATTTACAGGAATGTTGTTCAGCTAATGGACAATGGGAACCAGCCTTAATGACCGTGCAGGCTTGTATGATGCTTTGCCATTTCATGTATATTTCGATACAAATGTAGCAGTAGTAAGCGTTATCAAAAGCAGAGCAATGTAGAAAAGAGTCAAAAGGTGGTCGAAAACCTTCTTCGGTGTATGAAAGATTATGAAATGTATTGGATGAAATTATGTTTGTTAGAATATTAAATACTGCCTTGTCTTACATTATGAAATATTACCTTTTGAAATCCCAAACATATTCGTGCTGTTTATTATTGTGAACGATTTCTGTACAGCATATAAGCAATACACGGATATGCCATTCACACAAAGAAATGACTTGAACTTGGGTTAATCAATTTGTAACATTTTTCCAGATTTTATTTTTATTGAATTTTTCATTAAACATTCAACACATTCTGAACTTAGCACGTTTACGCGGTTCTTTTCTGTGTGTTTTGCAACAGGTACATTTTCGTAAAACATATTCAAATACGTCCATATTTCCTTTTATTGATTATTTTATAAAACAACTCTTTTAATAGTTTATTCAGTTCAAGGTACTCTTACATACATATACAGCGTAGTATTGTTCTCTTGTCTACAGCCACATACCATCTATCTTAAAAGAAAATACATTTCCTATTTCCCGTACTACCTTCTTTTTGGAGAGTAACTAAATAAATTCACACCATTTCCCTAAACTAACTTACACGCCTACGCAGAGCAAACAATGCGGGTAATCTCAACACATCCCACTTCTTTCCGCATCAAAGTGACCGTTCTAATCATAAAAAAGGAAAAAGCCATGGACAACGTAAGATATACTTAAAATGTATACAATGCTTGATAGCCTTTCATCCATCATCCCACGTTTGATTGATGGATCTGTCACCCACGCATTTTCATTTTCCCATTTTCCTAGTCTAGTCGTTTTTTTTACCGATGATTCCAGTAGTCCGGAAGCAGCCGCAACGTTCGACGCCATCTTTTACTTTCCGATGCAGAAAGTTTTCTCCACCTTTTTGCGTTTTTGCGTTTTGTCGCGTGTTCCGATTATTTTGGAGCTATAGACGGTCTTCTACCATGTTGGGAATGGTTCACTAACTAAGCAATTAAATGTAAATACTGTTTGCTGTATAAAAACCTCGTATGTAAAAGTTCTATAACCAAAAATTTGAAATGTAATACAATCGCTAAGTTAGAGCTTATTGCAAAAGGTAATGCCATGAGATGAAATTGGTAAAGTGGCGGCGTTTCGTTGACCAAAAACTTATGACCATTTAGGTAGATAAATGTTCTTCCTGGAGGGCTTTTGTAATCATCTGCCACTGTGCTCTTCATAAAACAAAACAAAATAAGAAAAAAACCACAAAAATCTGCAACTGCATTATTACTCATTACCCTCCAGTGTCAATGATGTGTGAAGGTCACAGCCATTATAGCGTTCTATCATTCTTGCTACTGGTGCCATAGTAAAATTTATGACGTAAACAAGGTCTTACACATTAGCAAGGTGTGGACTACGAAGGATACATCTTCATACACAGTCAAACAAATGGAATAACCACAAGCTATTCTCTACGGGGTGTGAACCATAAAAAAACACTATGACGTCACAATATTCTTGCTCATTGGTAATCAAAGAAACATCAAAGACTTGCACCTGGCCACTTTAGAAATTCAACAAATAAACGTATTTTACGGATTCTTCGTTTCATAATGTTGTTACTAAAACAGTCCTGTGCCGCGGGCGTAAATCAAAGATTTAATTATAGCATGTCATATGAAACTCCGACGGGCGTCGATACTTGTTGCAGCAATATATAAATAGTCGATCATTCGTATTAAATAACATTTCATTAGATTTTCTTTTATTCGTCTATTTTGCAAAAAATACAAAAGATATACAAGTGAACAAATTATCGTTGTGAAAAACATACCAAATGTAATGCCAGATACACAATCTATCCTTAGTGGATAATGAATGCTTAAATTTTTCATTTCTTCTCAAAAACCTTGTGTTATGCCCATTTGATGGTATTCACGACACTCCCGTGTCCCAAGAATGTTCAATAGAATTTTAAAATAAAATATGCAATCATTTACCACTCGGTACAAGATACAGTTGCTGTAAAAAGAGATTTGCACGGTATTAGGAAATGTATGAAGAGAACTGTGCTGTATTGCTTCAAAATAAAATAGAACGAAAAAACAAACACGAACCTCAAACAACCTCTGAGTATATGAAACTTGTGAATATAGCCATTTTTCCATCATTTTAACCTCTCTATCGGTAACTAATGATCTTCAATATACCGCTTTTATTATGGTCTAATGTTTGAATGTAATGTTGAAGGTTGTTGGTGTTCAATTATTTTAATCATCATCATGCAGTACATCGTCAATTCTGGTCAAAATCACAATGTTCTTCTTACAAAGAGAACCCATTGACGAAAAGCTTTCAAAGTGCCAATGGCGGTTCCAACGCCAAGAACTCGATTTAAGCTTCAAGTCATTAGTTTAACTGATGACTGCTTCAAACGGTGTTTTCGCCGTGGATTTCTCCCAAAAATGAAACTAAAGGTACCGGTAGGTAGGTACGCGCAAGGCATCGAAAATGGAGCAGCCTTTCGAATTTGCCACTGCGCACCCTGCCCTCGCTAATGTGGTGAATAATCCAGCCAACATAGCCCATGTTCACAAATAATGATTCTGGGTTGTTGTTTTTTTGTTTGCCTGCCGGCCATGAGTGTAGCACTTTGAGCGATTATTTTCCTATACCTTATGTTTTTAATCAACAGTAACGCCATCAACGCAGGACGACATTGGTAGACAATTGTCATCACCATTAAAGTAATCATATGTAGCGGAGAGCTCAGCGGTCCAGAAAAGAAGGCGCTTTATGTTGTATTTTTTATTGCTTTTTTTTCACAAGACTCTTGTTATAGTTATATCGAATACACTAAAGATCTCAATTCGCTCGATACAACTACGGTCTATAGTTTTTTTGCTGCATTACTGACGATACTTCAGGAATAATGCCCCAAAACACAACGACGCTAATGGATGCATTTTTTACACGACTGCTTGCCGTTCTGCTGCGCCGAGGTGACGATGGATGAGGTGCGGAACCAGTTACATTTGGTGATAAAACCCAGTCAATTATGTGGAATGGAGCACTATTTACGTTTCTCGCTTGTGGTTCTATTGATTTATACATAATTCGCAACCAGTCCGACCGAACGACAGTCGTTTGGGTCGCCAAAATCGATTCAGAAGTTAAGTGGCATGCATTTAGCATTAAACATTATGCATAAAACTTATTACCAATAAAAAGACTTCGCTGATTATTTCTGCTGCTACACAAACAAGAAGTCATTGAGTGTTTGCCGAACAAACTGGACTGGCTGGACACAGTGTTAGTATCGCTAACTGATCGCTGGCTTCAACTGCTGTAACTGCTGCTACTGTTGTCTATAAAGTTTAATACTTCTAATAGACAACTTTCGAAATGACGAAACCTCACATTTGTGGCACTTTGTTGAATGCAATGGGTTTACATCCTTCACATGGTACAACACAACACAACACATAACTAGAGACTGGCAATGAAGATTAACAGTCCCAATCGAGCTTCATAGAGTCGTTTCTGATCCGTTCTTGCGCATCACAAGTGCGCAATGTCGCAGCTTTTTAAGCTATACTCAGTATGCACTGTTAACTGTTAACTAAAGAATCGTCGTAATATCCTCAAACAAACGCTTTTTAAATAACTGCCATCTACGTACACGTATTTTTTTCCATCATACTGAAATTCGCAACGGGCACTCTGCAAAAGACAGCTCGTATTCGCAGTACTGCTCACCTAGCACTGGCAACGCACGAAGATGCTGGAAGTGTAACAGGCCAGGTTAAAGCTGCTGGGTACAACAAATTTGGTTTTTGGTGCTATGTAAAATATGTACCCCTGGAGCATGCAATAAAACGGTTTGTTTTGTGTGTTCGGAAACTACTTTACAGGCATTAGAACTATTTGCAACAGCATACCTTTCAGCAGTGTTCACGCCGTTTACCTGGTTCCGGTTTACTCCAGTTTGTGTTTGAAATATGTTTGCAAAATAAAGGATTAAACTTTTATTGCTCTACCCATTACAGCGTCCTTTCCTTGTTATAGATTGGACGTTTTCCCATCCTCCGGTTATTTTCTAAACTCTCCAAAAGAGATTCCAAATATTTGAACTTCTATTTTTATTTTATTAATTAATGATTACGAACTGATATATTTGAACTTCTAGTTTGAGAGATTTTAGTCTCTTACCTCAATTTTCAGTTTGACCATCAATGTTTGAAGAACTTATGATTTAACAAAGAATGGTTAGAAATGAAAATAGTGCCATCAAGCAAGTAGCGGCTTCCTGCGCAATTTATGACAAACATTTGGGCCGGTTTTCAGTCAGTTGCAGTCACTTTTCATTAGAGACAAAGTCTTAAACTAACAGTCACGAGCGAATTATTTGCTTTCGCTTATTTTGCTCATATAATACTTCCTAATCACATGCCAAGGACATGCACTTATTTAAAAATGAATACAATGATGATTAGAAGGAAAAACTCAAATAAATTGCATTATATGCTTATTTGTGTAAACAATTAGTAAATCGGAAGATAACAGCATTCGTACTTCATGAAGAATTGCAATGGCCAGTGATCAGAGAGTATGTGTCAAGCTGTCAAGACACGAACACTCTGAGCGGTCTCGGAGTCTCATTCAGTCTAATTTGGCAGAGCAACAGAGAGAGTGTAAATATGTGGTCTTTTTGGATGAAAAGATGTTCAACCTTGATGGCTTGTAGAACCGGTATTACTTTTGGTAAGATCTACGTGAAGAAAATTTTGTGGCAAGCTTTCATTGGCATAAATGTCAACGCAGCTGTAGTTGGAGGATATCTTTATGTTACCAATAAGTTTACTTCACTATGGCGAGGCGTGAAAGTGTCCAGACTTTGTTTAGCATCAGGAAATGATGAGATTCATAGCTCTGAATTGATTCAAGCATGGTTTTTACACAAAATTTTAATGAATTTTGATTGGATAGTACATTCTTCGTATCTGTATCCCTTTAACCAATATTTCTGGGTTTAAATACAAATTGTGTCTAAAGGATTTGTTGCACTTTCCAAACATTAACAAACTGAAGAGAGAAGAATCGGTAAAAGATTTTTCAAAATATTGCTAAAAGACCAGGAGGTGCTATTTTTATTTCGCTGAGTGTATCATCGTGTGAATGCGTCGAAATTTGCTTTTGTAACTTTACTGTCTTTTAGTATCTTGTGACAATACATGAATGGATTAATGTGAGGGAATTACTGTAGGTATCTCGTTTAAGAACAACGCTAGCTTTAGGGCAAAATGTTTAACAAAAATCAAGTGATTAAAATATTATTATTATTAGTTGCACCTTATTCTATCATGCCAAGACAAGCCCCTGAAATAAGACTATATCAAATGTTCACACATCGAAACAAGACTATTCGATGCAACAGTCGGTCCATTTTTTTCTTTTTTATTAAAATATCGTTTTAAAAAGAAACAGCCTAGCATTGTTTATTGTTTTAATAGCAAAGTATGTAGCTGAAATCAAATCATTTAACGTTTTATAAGCAGTGTTCCAAAAATTACTTCCCTAATGCGAAGGTAAAACAGAACAATACCCAAAATATCTGGCTGGCTCCCCCAGTGTAAGTGATACAAAAAGAGAACGAGTCGAATTTCAATCTTCATCATTTCTCTGCCTTAGAAGGTTTTCAAAATGTGTTACTCTTGCCGCTCAAAAACAACTGAGTTTCTTCGTCACCATCACAAAGCCCTCATCTTCGGTGCCTCATGATCCGCTATGGCGGAGTTTCTCTTGATGTTGACGGATTGCTATCATTAATCTATGACGTGCACGATTTTCCTAGGGAAGCACGGCTAAGCCATGGCTGGCCTATCAGTCACCCAGCCAGCCAACCGTCATTCAGCATCCCGAGTTTGTGTCCAATTTGAAGCTCTCTTTCGCTCCGCAAACCACCTTGGTTGTCTCTTCCTCTCTCATTCTCTCATTTTCACCCTCTTTCGTTCATGTAAATGTACAATTATTTTCTCTCAATCACACGTCCTCCTGTATCGCCATTCTATTGATTCGTCCTTTTCCCTGTTATCCTTATGCGTAATGCTCAACAGGGATTTAATGTGAAGCGAATGCCGTTCTCTGAAGTAAGGTTTGCTTCCGCTGCGTCCACCATACAAAACCAACATGGTGTGTGAAAGGACATGGGTTGATGTTTCTGCTCGATTGGATGTGTTAGAGGTGGGTGCATTTGAATTAGCCTTCCAACACAGGCACCCTTCACAAGAACATCAGCTCAAAACCCGTCGTCTGAGACCAAAAAATACACACACACACACACACACACACAACGTGTCAATGCGTGTCAAGAATTCGTTGTCTTGCGCGAAATGCGGTGACTGAGCAGACGAAGCACCCGATATCAAGGGAAAGGACATTTCTCTTGAGACATCGTTTTGGCGTTGATACATTTTTTCATTCATTCGCTCGGCTATTGCTTTATATTCCAACAGCCTATTTTTCATTGTTTTGTGCCCTTCAAGTGTAGTTAAGTTCCTGAAAAACTGCTGTGCTGCGATTGATTGCTATCAGATGCTTTAGCATTTTTGAGGCATTGATTTTCCCTCAACTATCCAACATATTATAAAAAATATACAAACAAATTCAATGGTCAACTTATAATCGTCAACACATGCGGTGTTGACAATACGGCGTCATGCTGTAATACTGAAATTATCCCGAAATTGTCCCGAACTTACAAAACACCGCGACTTATATTCACACACTAAAACTTTGGGTTCTCCAATAAAACTCAAATAAAACGATGATGTGGTAAGATTAGCCTTCTTGCCAGGCACGAAATGGCGGTTACAAGTTTCAAGTCGTTATCGAGTAATGGCACGCTTGGGGAGAGACTTTCTGGTAGCTCATGTCTATGCAGCTTTGACAATCGATGATTATGGCAATGAAAACATTAATATCATGAAAGTTGTAAAAACTGTGTACGCGTGCTAGCGACAAATATTGATCGGAGGACATTTGTACAATTTTAAATAAAACTGCACAATTGTTGGCTTTACGATTACTCAGTAAAAAAAAAATACATGCAACGCCTTACTCCGAACGCCTCAGATTGCGGATTTTGCAATCTTTATTCACCCAAGTGCTTGGTTAATTAGGGGATATTTATGTTCAGTAATAAGCTTGTCTGATTTAGTTTTCGTTAGAAACGCTCAAACCAGTGCCCCTCACTCTCATTCGCTTGTCTGATTTAGTTTTCACTTTGAACGCTCAAACCTGTGCGCTTCACGGGCACTTGAAGCCAATAGTTTTGAAATTAATACTTAAGCAAGAAAAACTAAAAACGATGTAATTATGAAGCCAAAACATACTCTTACATACGCATGTCCAAAGTTAATTACACGCTTGCTCGCTATCGAATCGAGTCCAGGAAAAGGTGTTGATTGGTTCGGCAATTAGGCAAGCAATCTATAAACTGCGCCTTCCCATTTTTGAGCTTTCATTGCATGCTGATCCTCGGTGAATCCTCTCATGATGAACATGATTACTAGAGGCATGCACGCAAACACTCACTTGCTCAAAACGTTGGGTAAAATGTTGGGACTTGTTCCTTTTCTACCGGCTGCAAACAGTGAGGAAAAAGTGGCACATCGTCCTATTATCGAGATCATCATAATGCTCTTGTTCTTTCCTGATGATCTGCGTTTCTTGTTCCGTCGATTTTGATCTCTTACGATGTAATCTTTCCGCTGCACTTTACTCGCTACTCGAATCCTTTTCTTGTGTGCTCCTCGTCTACGTCTGCTGGTTTTGATCACTCTATCAAGCTACATCACGATGAGCTAACGGTCATCATCATTAACATTATCATCACTCGCTTCATCTTAAGCAACACCATCATCATCATCATCATTATATTCATTATAATTGGTTCTTATCATGATACAAACTGTGCGTGTGTGTGTGTTTTTTTTTTCTCATCATTCTGCCATTTTTGACTCGTCAAATGTGCTGTGCTGTGGTGTATCATGGTGTTAAGCCAGGCAAATAATTTCACTTCAAGTTATAGCCCTGACTCACTTACAATTGCAGTTCAGCATCCCTTTGCGGTCCACGATTCTTATCCCGGTGCCATGCCATGCGTTCGCGTTGACAAAATAAAACAATTGGTACCTATAGAGGGAACAATTATAAAAGTATATGAAACTACATTCGTCTAACAAAAACTCAACCTCAAACGTACACATTATGATGCAAAGCTAACGCTATTGTTGCAAGTTTGAACTGCTTTATAAAACCTATCGCATGATCACATCAACAAGCAAAAGTCAGCCAAGGAAAGTAATGAGAGAAACTGTCCAACGAGAAAACTGAGCATCAAAATGATTCAGGTCGAACGGCCACGAGAAAGGAAAATAAAAAAGAGCCTCCATTACCGTGACAACTCTTTTAAAAGCTTCGCGTCCCAAATGAAATCTCATCAATAAAACGCAAAAGAACTTTGAAGGGAAGTTCCGATACCGAGCCTCAGCGCTAGAAGGACCACAAGCAAATGAATAAGAAATAAAATCAGTCAGAAACCGTTTACAACAGAGAAACTCAAAATAATATCAATGTATCGGTTACCGAGATAACATGCCGTGCGAGCAGGTATTGGAAACCGGTATTGTTTATTACGAAAACCATGCGCGTACAACTTTTTTTTTTGTCTTCTCTATTGTAAATATATGTAAACGTGGAATGTATTCAAATTGATACCAAATAACTTCGGTTAAGTTTCAGCAATAACTTCGGTACAACACCTTCAGCAATGTAAATGATGCTTGGATAGATACAACCAGGGACACTACTGGCCAAGGAAAAGTCATGTGTAGCTAACTAGTTCCAAAGCATCGAACAAAACAATCATACCACAATCGAGTAGTAGCCCACGCGCTGGGTAAAACGTAAAGATTTTATTATTTTCTCTTTTGCACAAAATAAATGATCGTCATTAATTTTTATGAGGAGATAATTTATTTTGATATTATCATTGTGCTTAATCTTCGTACGTAGTGCCCTCGTATGTCTTTGCTATGTTGGGTTCCTTTTTTTATTCGTGTTTTTTGTTTCCATTCTCTCGCTCAAACTTGCTTGGGTGTTATATCGATGAATATTTGCTTCATGACTCTATTACCGTGCTCCGGACTCGAACCGTGCCGTTACACTGTGTTCTAAGACTCGAGAGTTAATCGGTTTACACCCAAAATCATCGATTTTTCGATCACCGTCAACTTTCTCGACCATGTCGATCGAATAGTATATAGAAATGTAAAACCCGGTGAAAGTGACAGTAGAACTTATATAAGAACCAGAAGCCTTATGTACAACCAACATGCTCAATACATCCATAATTTGTATCTATTGGGTAGGGTTCTGTCAAAATTGCATCGTAAGTAATACAACTTACGAAACATTTCTAACTTACGACGATTGGGAATAGTGGCATCTGTCAGTGCAAGACTAGGTTTCTTTTGGTTAGAATCATATAATGAAGGACAAGAAAATTCCCAAAACGAGCTACAATTGCTTCAGTGTGCATCCATATACGAGGAACAACAACAAAAATACCAAAAGCAGAACAGCGTTGGAAAAACAGGTAAAGGAGGAGGTAGAGCAAAGGGAACAAACAAAAATAGTTACAGTCTAATGTATTCTGACATTGACGGATGAAAGACAATTTATCAATCTCCATTGTGTTTTTGCGCGTTTTAATTTGCTATGGAACGCAACCGGCACACCAACGGTGCACAACGCCTAGACGAGCGCATCATGTTCATGATCTTTAGGGAGACCGCCGAGGACGGACGAAAATCTCTATACGCTCTGCACAAGGGCTGATGCTGCTGCTGCTTTGACGATTCGTGACAGTGACGATTGTGACTTCTGTCCAGAACGGCCACCGATTTTGATTCCATAATGCCCCAAAATGGCTGTTTCGTTCGGATCGTCCTTTCATGGAAGAGTGTGTAATATGGGTTGCCGAAACCTTACACTGCTTGCAATTCCAGTTCATGGCTGGCGTCTAAAAGAAATATTGGAGTTTGTTACATGTATTTTCGCGATGGTTGAGTGATAACAGCAGCGATTTTGCACATGGGTGGGTAGGACATCGAAACTCGCAGATATGGATTAGTCTAGTAAAGCTGGCATGCCTAACAGGTCGTGTATTTGCTGAGGAATAAGTATTTTTAAGTAATTGCATCAGTTTGATTATGTATGGGCATTTTATTTTGGAGCAGTTGCATTATTGCAATAAACCGTTTGTCTGTAACACTCTCAATTCTCGTCAACCATTAACCATCACCATACACGCTCTGTCACAAACAAGGCCTGAAATTTCAACTGATTGCCACAGCCTTACTGTCTATGAGATTTGCCTTCTCTGGCAATGTGATCGAACAAATGTTCATCGTTCAATTCATTAATCATCGAAGCATTAACCAAAGAATCCACATCCACAGGATGTATTTTCATTATGCCCCCGTACCGTGGCAAATGAGAAAGAGTGAATATGCGCATTGGAATTCATATTTTATTAATTGACAAATATAAAAATTTGACTCGCTGAGGTCACGTGTTCGTGGGTTCCATCGTCTTACTTTATCGCGGTTACACCACGAACGTTCTGTTCCGTGCTTGGAGGTGTGACTGCACAACTGCCCCACACAAAGGGCGGTGAACCGACTTATGCTTATGTTTTCAGCTCTGTTTCTCTTTATCAACACTATTAAAACATCATCAATCAAAGGCTGCTCACTCCGTACATCGACCAAGAGTAGTGGTTGTGTTTTTTTTTTCAATAAGTCCGTCCGTACATTGATAATTTATTGCTTTCGAACAAAATTCTTCACACTTCAATCGCTTTGATGAGGTTATCGGAGCTCTTGTTAACCTTATGTCACATGTGAAACTATGAAGCACGACGCAAATATTGTGAGGTCAAATAATGCTTCTCAGTTTGGTGCTTTACACGCAATACGCAGCGTTAGTCCATAGATGTGGTTCCTTGTTACTTTAAATGCTTACTTCTTCAAAGCACATGTAAAACATGAAGGGCTGGCTGTTTTGGTTGTATTACTTTTGCAATACATTAGTGCAAAATGTTATAAAGCAACGATGACTTAATCATCTATTTAGGAAGCGTCTTATGGTCATTTATCAAACAACACATTGATATTCCATGCCTATAAATCCTTTTTTCAAACTAAAACCAATCTTCGTGCGTAGCACCCACTGCCATCGTGCCTTGTCTGCCTTGACTGATCACATTTCATACGGATTCGTCTACTACGTTTTGCTGTATATTATACATGCAATCTAAAACTAGTCACATGGATTGACGCACCTTTAAACACACAACTTTCTATGCACGTAAGCTGCGGTTTGAAAAATGATTGTCTCTGATAAGTCGATTCCAATAAATGGAATACTAAAATGAAACAAAACTTAAAGAAAATACGTAGAAAACACGGATCACGGGGAGGATGATATCACAATCCACATTCCGCTCTATCCATTCGGGCTATACGCTTTTTTAAGGAGTCATACAATGCAGACAAACTTTTTATGGCCACGCTATCGAACGACGACGACGACGACGACGAAGATGACGGCGAACGACACTAGATGAGGAATTTTGGGAAGGCAGATCTTAGCATCTAATCATTTATAATTAATGATCAATTTTCTATCCTTACATATATTCGTCCTCAATGCGATCGTCTCAGCTAGGATCAGTGTGCCAGAATATGCGATGACTTGAGCCCGATCCATCTTTTCTCGCTGAGGCAAATTGAATGTATTTGAATACGGAGATATGAAATAATAATAATCTCTCCAACTATTTACGCATTTACAACACACAAGCGTCTGAGTCTCTCTGGTGCGATCAGCGTGCCGCATATGCCTCAACAACGGCAACGGGGTATTCGTCCCGGATAAGGAAATACCTTACACAACGAATCGAAAACCAAAGCGTTGTCCTCGGCCGGTGTCGTGTCGATCGTCCGCTCGACATAATTAATGAGGAGCTGCGTATCTTTCGCTGTAGACCCTACCTTAAGCAATGGTTCAACGATCGTTGAAGCTCAAGAATTCTATTCTATTCCGTTTTTTTATGGCGATCGCTTTATTAAGTAAGTTGTAGTGTTATTTTTCTCCTGCCGCTTAGTGCGGTTTCCGACGTTCCTCCGGCCGACGTTCCAGCCAGCCGATTGGGCAGATCGAGCCAACCCGAGTGCTTCGGGATGGTAATGAATTAAGACATCGTTTTTATTCGTCCAATCCCTACACACTCACACGCCCACAGCGTCGTTTCGCCGTGACAGGATGGAAGTAAAACATTATAACTAACTTATTAAATTTAAAGATCATTAAGAAAATTTATCATTGTATTTAAGATCATCAATTACGGAATTGTTACGTGCCCGGTTTCCGATTGCAGACGACACATCGGAAAGATTCCTTCAGATAGTTGGTCGTTTTGGGTTTTCATTTTCGTATTTTCTCGATCTGTTAGTTGAAAAATGAGCGTACATTGCCAAGCCATACTGCCAATCGAATGGCAGCGATAGGAACACGATCAACGATCTTGTCACAGAGTCTGTGAGCTACGAAATGCTGCAGCCAAACACCGACAACCATAGCGCGGACACACACTGAAGAATCCCTTAACCAAGGCCATATTGAGAAACCATCCGACTTTCATTTCGTTTCGTTTTAACATTTCATTTGTAGATACACGATGAGCAAAAGCGAAGAAACGTTCTAATGCATTCGTTTGTGGCGCTTATTTTCTCTCAAGAAATACGATTGGACAACGGAAAGCCTTCATTAGGGAATAGCAAACAGGGGATATAATTGAATTAGCTTTTCTTTTTCCCCCATTATGATATGCGCATCGCCGTTTCCCATCCAGCGATAACCGCTTTTTCGGTGTTTTTTTTACTCTACAATTCAAATTCAAAAGCCCTTGTCTAAAATGGTATTCATGATTTAATTACTTCGATCCGGGCACAGAAAAGTTTGTTCGCAAAGCGCGCGATCGTGTAAGTTGGTGCGATCGTTCCACCTTCGGTAGGCAACTTTTGGCGAGGATGGAAAGAAATACGAAACATTGCACAATTTACTCGAAAAAGTCCAACTTATCTATCAAAACCGAAATATGTAGCAGGTTTTAGAAGACTTTTTTTGTTTTGACTAAACATCCGCACACCTTTTCAAATACGCTTCAATACGGCCTTAAACTGTAAAAATAAAGTAAAAAAATGCGACACGAACTTGATTTAAGTAGCTACCAACTTGCCACTGAATCGCTGATGAGCAGAATATATTTTCTTAAATTAAATCATTAATGAGCAGCTCGTTTCTTTCAATGACATGTCATTATTTTTTTCCTCCCGGGACTATTCCTAAAATCTTCAACAAGCTTTAACGATATTCCAACCGATTCGAGGTAAATACATATTCAAGCTTCAAGTGTTTTGGAACACTTTGGAAGAACTTTAACAAACTCCTCTAATCCACCTTCAAATATGCACAGTTTAAGAAACTATACAGAAACAGTGGATTGCAACTGATTAAAGCGTCAGGTCGTCCTGGTGGGATTATTAGCACAATTATAGCGTAGGATTACATCGCGGCCTTAAATAAGACGGTGATTTAATTTTTCTGCCCAGTGCGTTCTGTACTGCGGAAGGTTTGATGCGTGCGACTGCCTTCTCAAAATGTCCTATTTCTTCACAAAAGAGGATTGGCTAGAATCTCGTCGCTGGAGTTAAAGGATTGTGATTGTTTGCGACGGAGATTAATTACCACTCATAAATAATATTTCAAAACCGCATGGAGCACGCTTGACGGCAGGTTAGGCCGGGCCTGTATTTGAAATTAGGTACAGCTCACTACACCACGTTCGATGCATTCTTTGAAGTTTTGATATTTTTCAGCAGTGCTAGAAATGGTGTGATGTGTCAGTGGGAACTGTCGCCTTCACAAGGGTTGTCCCTTATTATTTGCATGCGTGTGCAGAAATTGTTTTATCGTGTGTAGTTGCGTGGTTGAGCTGGGGAGGCACAGTTAGGATAGCTAGGAATCGAGATGCTAGCAAAGGGTTGGAAGCCTTGATGACGTCTGAGCAGATGCCTGAAGTGAAAGCATTGTTGAAACAATCCTCAAATATTCCTTTTCTAATTGTCCTTTTCTAGCAAAGCATAAGCAACACTTTCACTTAGTACCATCAAGATGGTACGTCAAGACTTTTTAACAAGATCGTATCTATGTTTCAATCACGTTTCAAAGTTTTCGAGGAAACAACGTGGCTTCTGACGGTAATTAATAACATTCTCTTGTTTGTGATTTCGCGATCCAGATGCCCGCGATAAGTGAAAACGAGGATGTTTTGGTTTTCAGATCCCCGGAAGTACAGGAGCGGACGATGATGAACGCCATTAAAATAGCCCCGACTGTAACATCACCAAAGATGGTAACGGGCGGCGATGAAACATCTTTCAACTACGATAAACTTTCACCAGATACCACTGCTGAATTGATAACCGACTAGAAAGACAGACGCATCCTGCGCACAAAGCTGGAAAATCTGTGGAAACGCCGACTCATTTTTTACGCTCGCGCGCTCCTAAAGACCAACTGTTGAGAAAACAATTACAAAATGCGGACAACTGGCGATATAATGTTGCACCATTTCGGCAAAACCAAGCACTACTGCCGCTGCTCCCTCAATAGGAACAAAGCTGAAAAGGATTACATCTTTTTGCGTTAGCATTGGCCCAGGACCAGAAGAACATAACGCCGCTCCCATAATTATGATAATTATTACCTCTCATTAACAACAGCCACAATCGGTTTGTTTGTGTTTTCAAGTGTTTGTGGGTGAAATGACATTCTTTTCTGCAACTTTCTGTTTTGCGCCAACCGAAAAACGGCGATGCTTAAATCACACGATTTCGAGCTCGACGTCATGATTTTTAACGAAATCTGAGGGCACAAGGCGACGGCAAGTACTTCCGTCTAAGCAAAGTTTGTTTTTCAATTCTTTCACACCTGTAACTGAGTGATGGAAGCTGGTAGTTGTGAATAACATCAATCTATCTTCAGTCCTTGTCTCAATGTGACTTCATAACGCAATTCCAATTGTAATTCTACCTTTGTTATTGTTATTTCCATTCCTATAATACATGTGGACAAGTATTATTTCTAGTTGGAAGATTCAGTTCAATTAGATTGCGAAAGCAAGTTCTATGTGAATGAAATTAAAGTGAAGAGAGATTTTCATCGAGAAAACACTCATTGAAGTGAGAAAACTGCTCGAAACAGTCAAACGCCAGATGGCTCTGGAAAAAAAGGAAATGAAATTCACACAAGCTTTTGCATAACACCGCAAGATGGCACTTATATCGGCACAAACGTGGTTCTTAACATGGGAAAATGTGTCGGGCGATTGGTCTAACATTTAAAAGCTATCGGTTTTTTTTTGTAAGAACGTTTTTAGCTCAAATTCTAATATTTAAGTAAAACTTTAAAAATTGCCTGCTAAAGATTCACTATTTTTATAAACATAAAGAGGCTGACGAGAAATACGGCCAGGCCGTCATTTATGAATTTAAAAAAAAAGAGTTAGCATTACTTTGCTAAGAAGGCTATACTGAGTTTTTTTTAAATGAAAGTAATGTTCTGTTGTTTAAATGAAAGTAACTATGAAGTTCAGAAAGGGTTGTAGCTAATGCAGTAAAACAATCAATTTTATATTGATATTTAATTTTGATAAAGTTTAATTTACCTCCTAAACCATCGAATTCTTGACTTAATATTTACAAATAGTTTATAATAATATTTACAAATAGCGGTCTGGCAGTAGAGAGGCCAGTAGAAGTGTCTTTCACCCGGCCGGACCGGGTCTCGAATCCCGTCCGGACCGTCTCCCGAAAAAATCTCTAACGATTCAGCTACATGGCATAAATAGGCATCACATGTTGGGCATGACTTCGTAAAGTCGTCAAGACGTCGCCCAGAAGCTGTGGATAGTCAATGCCATGCTCTGGTGAAATATTTTAGATAGTTTGTAGCTATTCTAGATTTTAGGAATTTAAGCATTGCGCTGTGACGATATCGTAAGCAATGAGGTCTTAGAAGGAAAATAATTGTTAGATACATGCAAACTGAGTAGAACTTGAAATGAAAATCGGTAGTAGAGGCGATAGAGACAACGGTTTTCAGATCGCAGGACCATGACAGGGAACCCACTTTTATCTGATTGTTAGCAGCGGATACTTCGCACCACCTTTTTCATACTTTTAAATCGTCTAAAATTATGTCTTCGTTATATTGTTGAAAATCACCAGCAACACTTTGTACTAACGTTCCTTTAGTTCAAGGTCCGTCGATACATGCTGCCATTCGTGTGGCAGCAATTAGTTACGATTATAGTCACTTGGCTCAAGGCAAAAATCATTAACGTTATTATCCTTTCCGAGGACATGGCACAGTTGTACGTCATCGCCTACTACCGGTGAACTAGACATCGGGCCGAAAGAGCCGAAAGATGAAATATCCTGCTGTTGCCGTTTCAATGGCTACGTTTCTATTCTAGGCCCGTTGCCCGATGGGTCGGTAAGGCATTTCAATCCGAAGCGACAAGGACACGACAATAAAACCGTCGTGCGAAGAAAACGGTTTCGATAGAGCAGTGACCTTGGATGGAGGATGGATCCTGATTCCGTCTCGTGGCCGGCCCATCGTCGGATACTGTAAAGCAGGCAAGATTCCGGTCGTGTGACCACCACCATTCGGAGGAACGTTCCGGCACATAAGAGTCGTGTGCATATTTATTCTCACATATTGGTGATTTTTGAGCTGTGATCCCACCTAGCAGGACGTCCGTGCGGACGTACATGGGTGTCTCGGAAATGTTTGCTTTGCTTTGTGGCGTGTAATTTGTTTTGAACAAACTAATAAACAAATAAAGCATCACACACTGTGCGCGCGTAGAGCATAACGACATGTTTTCTAGACGACCTATACCTACAGTACGAGCATTTGTAGCATTTCCACTAGTGACCATAGTGCCTCGACACGGATTCAATACTGATGCACTGAAATTCACGCTGATTAGTAATGCTGGACGGATAAACAAAGTGCGCTCGTGATCAAAGCGTGAGCATGCGATTGACCATTCGATTGGAAATCGTAATCCACAGGCGTTAATTACCGTATCCGGCCGCTTCCGATCGCAATTGAAATGGTTTTGGCCGGAACCTTGGGCATCGCATCTTGGAGATGCTAGTTTCGGTAGTTTCTGTAGATTTTCCATTTCTTTCTTAATATTACGCGTGCTTTCCGTAAAAGGCAGCAGCAGTAAAACCATAAAGCTAAAACTGAGATCTGCGTTCATGCAATCCAGACGATTTTACCTCAGTGAATACCAAACTACGTTTTTGACAAAGTATGGATTTGAGCATACTTTCCAAAGCATTTAGTTTGGATAAGTCCCTTAGAGAAAATTTCAAATTCAAACAGAATTTCTAGTTGTCGAATTACTTTATCACTTTATTAGGTATGTTTTATTAGGAACGGTTTTTGTTATGACCTCCAATATTTTCGGGACGATCCGGGTTCGTTCGGTAAATTTGACTCATGGAGAAGTATTGCCACTTCGCACTGTACACCGTGCCGTACCAACTGATGCATATCTAACGTTTGTTGTCATGTTTATTTTCCAAAATTTTAATTTTTATTGTAAGAGAGCCATTACAGGACGGGCCCGATCCGTTCGTATGCCGTACCGTTCGCAGACACCAGCATAAAGCAAGCCGAACGCATATTCTACCTATACGAGTAAGTGCTGCGACTTTGCTCAAAGAACTCCGGGGAACCTGCCGTCTTCTCCCGACAGCACAATGGCCAAGGATCTGACATCGGGGATGAGCGGACTTTATTGGTATCATTACGAGTGTAAACTAATAAAAGTATCACCAACAGCACGATCGGCCCTCCAGTAGGCGAGAAGGTCTAGGCTCGTGTGCCTGTACAAACTTTGTACACGTTTAAAGTGGGAGAAAAGCATCAAATCCTTCCTATTTTGTGTTTCACTTCTGCAAAGGCAACACAAGCACAAGGAGCAATTTACAATTTACAAGCGTTCCTATACTTTCATTTACTGCTTCCAAAATGTTCAAAACTTACAAAACTGTGAAGATAGTATGGGAACGTTTCGTTTCTTTCTAAAAGTTTGTAAAATAAGTCTCGTTTCAGGGGAAATCCAGTTTATATTTTTTCGTTCTAAGTTGCATTCTTTACAGCGTTTGCATTGCAAAAAAATCATTTTTAAAAGTGTAACTATTCCGGAAGAAATATATATTTATTTTATTTTTTTATGTATAAAGAACCCGCATTGCAAGGAAATGTAAATTTGTAACACACAAAAAGCGCTTTTTTGTAACAGTATTGCGGATCCTTTGACGTTGAAAATGAACTTTTTGTACATATTATAATTTACCCTTACAATTGTCTCAGTCATGTTGACGATCATTCTTAATTCATTCTGAACGTTCTATCCTCTGCATGCCGCATGCAAGGCAGCCAGTAACGAAAAGGTAAAGGGAAAGAAAAGTCAAGAATGTTTCGCGGATCTGTCTCGAGCCGGCTAATAAATTAACCCACGATACACATGAATACCACCAGCGAGGTCGACGGCTGCACACGGTAGCCGCAGCCGCAACTATTCCTAAAGCCAACCTAACTAAACCGACCTCGCAACGGGTACTACCGGCCAGGTCAAGACGAAAGTAAAACCTACTATCATTGCCAGAAACAAAGGTTTACAAAGCAAATAAAATAAAAATCCCGCGCACACACTAACACACATTTCGGCTCGCTACTTCAGATCGCAGCAGATTAAAAATTGTTTCTTGATTAAAATTATGTGGCGACAGTTCCGCCACATTAACTTTTTATGGACCGAACAAAATACATATTCGTCTTTAGCGGAACTACATTTTAATTATTTCCACAGTATCCACTCCGTCGCGTCCGACCACTTCTCGGAACCACGTTCCTAGATGATAAGTAAATTTCGCAAACAAACCTTACAAGTATATAAAAATATTCATACATAAATAAACCGAACATATGAATAGTGGAGTTCGAAGAATTCGAAGAAAATTCCTGCCCCCAATCGATGTCATCGTATTTGCCCAGCATTGAAAGCATTGTCTCATGCGCTGCTGCTGAACACTTGCCCCGATCAGATTAACGGCTAAATCTGTAAATCAGCCAATCATGACATCTTACCACACTACTTCACCTTCCGGAACGCCCTTGCTGTGCTAACTGTGAGGCGATTATCTCGTCCTAAGCTGTCACCGTGGCAGATTTTACTCGCCTGCCGTCATCCGTTCGATACGTACGCCTACGGCAGCACACTGCCCTCGGAAGAAACGCCACCCCTGCCGAACGTTGAAGCTGCATGAGGCTATTCTTTCACGTACGTCATTCGTGGGATGCGGCTTTCGACCGCCGCTGAGGGATATGATTGTCCCCTCGTCACATTCTCTGCCTCCGTTGCCGGCCGAGGGATGCTAAAAGCCGAAAGCAAGCGTCCCAAACACCCATATGTTTCCCATTCCGCTTCACACGCTGGTTCTGGTGTTTTCCAGCAAACCGTTCGCATTCACACACTTACCTCACACCCTGCCGGTAGGAAGAGGTTTTCCTTCCCAACTTTGCTTTAGCTGTAGAAATGAACAAAACTGCACTTTACCGCAAATGCTAAAGGTTCACCCCAGGACAGCTGCCTCATGCAAGTACAACGTGCGGGGTATTCCATCATACAAGTATGCCGAATAATCGAAGTTTCCGGCACTGCCGAAAGCAGACTACACCGTAGTACACAGTCCGGATGTTTTGTGTTTTGTGATTTATTTTATGATACCAAATGGTGCTGTCACCTTCTCGGAATCCTCATATCAAACTAATTATCACATATAGAAGCGCTAGTTTACAATTACATACATCTACTTCCTTACAACAGTTTACTGCCAAGGCACATCACATGATCGCTGGGTAACTTAGTTGGTGCAAATGCCTGTTACTATCTCATACAAAACTCGAAGCAATATAGGTACCGGCCGATTGATACGACCGATGGTTGTAAGACGCTGGTCCGTTGGGAATGGAATTTTGATTCTGAAAACCATGTTGCGAGTGATCCGACAACTGTTGCGAGTAATAGTAGTGGTTCTGCGGGTGGTGATGCGAATGGTGGTACGGCCATTGATTAAGCGGATGTTGTTCAGGCTGAAGGCTGCTAAGCTGATGCATCGAGGTAGGTGGCGTTATCAACGACACTGGTCGCGAATCGTTACCGATCGGAAGCTGGGGCTGTGCTAATACGCCCGATCCCACGGTCGACGGCTGCGATAGCTCACCATCAAATGCAAGGTCCGGCGTATTTGTCGATGAGGAATGGTCCTTCTTGGCTTTCATTCGTCGATTCTGGAACCAAATTTTGATCTGCCTCTCGGTCAGCTTCAGCGTATTCGCGATCTCGATGCGACGTCTTCGGTTCAGGTACCGGTTAAAATGGAACTCCTTTTCCAGTTCAAGCGTTTGATGGCGGGAGTACGATTGCCTGGTCCGCTTGGAAGGCTCTTTAGGATGATCTGATGAGAGGGAAAGAAAGGGAACAAGAGTTTGTTAGTAACGCCGTCAACATATAGTGCTGAATATGAACATACCTTCCGATTCACCATTTTGGTTCCAAACGTGTCCTGCTAGCCCGTGTGATGAGATTGCACTTTCCATGTCCTTTGGTGAAAGAGGCGGAGTGCTTACACCATCATAGTTCGGTGTGGCCGGCTGTCCCAGACTGTGTAGTGTGTAGTTTTCACCCTGCGTCGTATCAACGCCATGCTTGGAAGTGTTGTCCAACAGACTGTCGATACTATCGTCGGTTTTGTTCGGCGATAGAGGCACAATGTCAGGAACGATGCGGTCACTGGCAGCAGGAGAAAGGATACCACTATTGCAGCCCATCGTCGTTGCTGTCCGGCGCACCGTATCCTTCGCTACGCCGCTAGCGTAATGGGGATTGTACTTGAGTTTTTTAGCCGGATTAGTAAGAAGCGCCCGCAACGCTGGAGAGTCCGTTGCGTTGCTTGCCTCTCCAGCCGCCCCCTTCTCCGCCGGTTTCCCATCCTCCTCCGAGTATTTGCGTTTCATTGCTGGCTCTTTTGCAACTTCACCAATCTTGCCGCAGCTCATTATTCCAACGCTGGAAGACGCGCTCTCATTGGCTCGAATCCAGTATTCGCCTGCCTGCAGCTGCTGCTGCTGCTGTGTTCCATACGCGGCCTGATGTGCTAATGGTTGGTATGGATAGCCATAGTAACTATCATACTGATTGTCACACTGATCCACTTGCTGATGTCTGCCATTGAACTGGTATGAGCTGAAATGTCCATCAGGATAATATTGTCCCGCCGAAGAATAGCCGATAGCCGCGGAAGATGCCGTTGGCGCGAATTGATTCTCCTGCTGTTGTGGCGGTGCGTACTGCGAAGTTTGTAGTTGCTGTACTTGCGGCACACTCGAGTTACTATCCGTGTACTGTAGTGTCGATGGACAATGGTTTGTAATGAACTGCTCCTGTCCAAATGGCGCATAGTTGTAGCAAGAATTGTAGTAACTGGTTTGGTACTCATTGTACAGTGGATGTGTTGCTGCCATGTTGCCCGGAAATGTTCTCACTCGCGATTTGCAATGCGATTTTGTGCTTAGAAAAACGATTACTGCACTTCACCGCACCCCGATCTTATCACGCACGATATCCACAAACGAATGAATGCTGCATCGGCTAAGCTGCTGATTTTTGTCATCGAACTCTCTACCTCTACGTTGTGCTCGGATTTTCGCATCCTATGGCAATAACACGTCCAGTGGCACACGACCTAACCTAACAACATACGGCAGGCGTAAAAATAAATACAATAAACCATTTCTGCATCCTTTGCACTCTGCTGCAGTGACACCATATTTAGGGTAGATCCTCGGGTAGGAAGAGAAGCAAAGGTAGAACTGCAAAGGGACTGCGCCGTTTTCCCCTCCGTACTGGCTAACTTCAATGATTACCCTAATCCTAATACGCACAGCACACTCACACATACATATCTAAGGGTCAAAAGTACATAACAAGATTGTAATGTAAGTGATACATCCAAAACCCATACTCTCTTCATACGTACCTATTTACACCCACCAATATTCATGCAAAGGAACCGAAAGGAAAAAATAACATTTTTGAAGTACCTAAATAAGCAGACACGCTTCCAGGGCTGCATTATTGCTCAAGGATAGTATGAAAACTTTTATATTGATACATTTACCTTCTGAACATCAAGGCTACGAGTATATTGTAACTCAGCGACACCAGCAATCGAGCATAATTGCCGTCAACTCGTGGGTGGTGTGAAGGCCGGTAACAATTTATGTCGGCTTCCGAATTTCTGATGAACGACGCGTGGGCTGCTGTATTTCTACTAACTTCATTAGCTGAAATTAGCCTAACGTAAACTGATGCGTTTGGGTTGGGTCTGTTATTCGTTCTGTTTCGGCAGGATGTATGATTTCATCTGAATTGACCTGTAATACAATTTTGCTTAACCATGCGCACGAATTGTACACCACGGACCGGGCTACACATGCACCGAAACGTTCGACAACTACACTTGGGACCTCTTGACATCCCTTGCAGTACACACTGTGTATCTGCGATGCACATAAGCTGTAGGTTTTCCGTGCGGTGTAAATTGAATTGTAACTCATCGATACGCCAAATCGTAGAAAGGGAGGTTGAGGGGAGAATACCGAACGTATCGATCCATTTTACCATCCTTTCAATACAGCCACCCCCTAGCAATGGAAGCTACCGATTTTTGAGCTTCCTAGCTTCCCTTGGATTGATTGCGCGGTGGGTATCGACGTTGAATTAGATTTCCGCTTTCCCGCTACATCCCCTAACGGAAGCGCCAGAGCGATCGGTACGCGGCACGCGCTATTCCAACTGAAAGCGAAACATCACCCGCCCCGGGAGGAAAGGAATCGAACAAAACCATCACAAAAATTTGGTGCGAAAAAGTGCAGGCCATGAACTAAATAAATAGTCATAAATTAAAATGGTGTGACAGTCAGTTGGAACAATTGTTCCCAAAATTTGGCCGAGCCATTTCCGGGGTGGTAGCGATTTCATCCGCAGGGAAGGTAACGGTTGAAACACATCATTTATCTCTACGATATTTGTCAACTATGTGTGCGAATGGTTCAGCTCGGTTCGCCGAATGCGACAGATGTAATGCAAAATCAAAGTCTACGGGCTTTAGTTTAGATGTGCATCATCGACGGATTGCAGTGTCCACTGCCGTCATCAATACAGCCACCTATACAGTAATGACGGTGTTTGAAGAAGAACTGAGCGGCACGATTTTCAGCCTTCCTACATTAAGACCCTCCGAAAATCGTTTCATTAATCATGTGCAAGCCACTATGCGCTGGCATGCAACAGGCGCCGGCCGATTGCATCGTATTTGTTCATTCGCATCTCCAGACGCGCAGGCAGACGTATTTTAAAACCAATGATGATTTCATAACCTTGTCCACGCACCAACCCAGCCAATGCTTCACCATGTTTTCTAATGGATTTCCATTCATAAGACACGATTACACCGACAGGTAATCATCAATTATCAGTAATAAATGATACCGGCTTCGTCACCAAGGCTGTAAGACAGTGGACAAGAGTGTTGCCGTTGGCTATCGCTCGAGAACACCTTTCAAAGGATTATAAACAATACGTTGTCATGCTCGCATCGCTTCTTCGATTCAACATTCTTTGCTCGTCGTTTGTTTTGGCGTTGTTGCATTAGCCACAGATTTTACTACCAGTACGCCGGGGGATTTTTTACTTTAGCAGAGAACGCCCTTCATCCTGCATTTGACACCTGTGATTTGTGAAAACGTTGCCCGTCTGTTAGGCTGGTATGGAAAAAGAAGTGTACCTGTACTTAAAAAAACGTCTAGCATATCAAATTCGGATTTCCATTTGCTGAGGGTAAAGTTTAAATGATGCTTGCAAGTCGGTTGTAATGGTAGTAATGTTTGTCTACCCTAAACAAGCAATTCTGGGCGGGGAGGCATGATTGTTTGGAGATACATTGCATTTGTTATTTCTGGATAGAGCTAACAACCTAAGAGGTAGCAAAACTTGAAACCCTTTTACCCCGATGCGGTTTCGTAAACATCCTCAAATTTAGGATAGGTAGGTAAATTTCTTTACAATTACAAACACAAACTAATAACTTTTTGAAGGAGTTCATTTTCATTTCATTCGACAGTCAAAAATGTCAAAAATGATGTAATTTTCTGAACATTGCTTTTCTGTGATACAGTCTTCAATACAACTATACGAACACCTAGCCGTACAAGTATACAAGTAGTCTTCCTAGCCGACTTGGGCAGTGGAATAATTTTTGTTTTATTTTTCCAACATTTTGTTACATTTTATCTTTCTGAAAAACACATTGCCTTATTTTTACTTAAACTTAAAGCTTAAAGGAAGCTTAAACTGTTTTCTTCTTGTTTTCTTTAACAACTTCAAAAAATATTTACGTTAAAAAAGATTGTGTTAAGCTATTCGTATTTTTGAACGATTTTTAAAATCATTACAATAGCGGAGAAAAATATTTTCCGTAGGTGTTCGTATAGTTATGTTATAAGGAGCAATTCTGCAGGTGCAAAAATAAATTGTTAAAGTGTGTTTAAAATTATACTTTTTTCTTCAAAATGCGTGTTTTGTGATATTCTACAACTAACTTCAACATCCGTTTCAGCTTAATCTTCTAGTATTAATGTTATTAAGAAAAACAGGTGTTCGTATAGTTGTTTTAAGGACTGCAAGATGAAAATAAATCTTTTGAACATAAACAGATAATACATGTAACAGCAGTTTATCAGGGTGAAATTTACGCTTTCAGATGAGGTTTTGTGATAATTGAAGTTTCTAAACTACATTAAAAAATTATAAAGAAAATTCATAAGGAAATAATCGCTTGATTGTCTTGATCATGTGTAAAAGATTAGGATAATTTGTTTTAGGATAAATATAGTAAAAACGAATTGAACTGGTAAGAAATAAAAAAAGCAAATTGACTTTCGTTGCTATGAAACATTGCAGAGCCCCACCATTGCAGAACTGCAGAACGCACGATTATAAATCGCTTATTTTTTTGGATGAATCCTTTAAGCTCACTGTGTTTTAAAAATTGTTTATAACAGCCTCCTGAGGTATTGATCACTTGCTTGCATCACTTGATCATAGCTGAATAGTTAGTTCTGGATGCGGGGAGACGGTCCGGACGGGTTTCGATTTCCTGTCCCGGCGTAATGGTACAAGTCTTGGCTTAGTTCGAGTAAGCTTAAGATCTGTAATTATTTTTATTTATTTATTTCTACGAATGCACAATGCATAAAAATTCAATTACTGTACCAGCTTTTTCCGGAAAGTTCTCTAGCGCTTCTTAAACCCATACAATCTACAGTAATTATTAAAATTAAGCAGATATTTGCACGCATTAATGATTCGTACCAAAAACAAAACAAAATCTCCCCCAACTATAAACCCAATAGCAATAACCTAGGTAAGCTTTTCTTTTATACTACCCGAGTTGCGTGCCACTTGTTCTTTGGTTTATCAGTATTAATGGTGTTGAAAGACGAACCAAAACAAACCCATAAACTACTAGTTATCCATCACCTAGCGATCAGTCAAGCAATGGCCGAGACGAAGGGGACAGAACGCACATATCAGATTCAAAGGTCGTAAATAGCCGTGTTCCTGCTAACCGTGCATTACAACCTCGACGTTGCCGGTTAGGAATCACTGAACCATAAAGAACCAAGAACGTGCCTCCCCATTGCACCGTTTCCGTCCTCGACGCCTTTTTTTGCGGAGCGGGCACAAACGGCTGAGTGAGGACAACCTGCGCTCTAATAAATTACAATAATTTGTTGAAATTTATAATTTATTTCTTCATTTTCGATTCGTGATCGAGCTGAGTTGATTCTGATAGACGATTCTCCTCCAGTTGTTGTCTAGTTCCTGGTGTTTGATGATTCGGAAGGGGTTGGCTTTTCCCGTTTTTCTGTCTTCTTCTTCTTCATCATCGTCTGCTGCGTGGAGCTATACTTCAAGTAGCACCAAACTTTAAGCTATTCATGCGGTATCTAATCGCTTTCACCCATTTGCCATTGCTACAAATGCTAGGTTATGTTTTGCTTCGTGCACCATATCTTACACAAAGCGCCGCTAAAACTATGCACACGTTCAGTTTACAAAAGGACGTTTGCGGTGGTAATATTCCACCAAACCTGCGAGCCGTACGCAGTGCGGTCTTGGACGTGAACGAAAAAATATAAAACAACAGTTTACGCCCCACGCTCTCCTCTGCATAATTTATTAGGTTAAAAATTAGTTAATATTTAATTTATAGCATTTCGAGCTTTTTCTTTCCGCCACATGGGAAAGAGGAACTTACACACGCACATACGGTGTCCCAAACCTCGTTCAGCGGAGAGTAACGTGGAAAACAAAACCCCATATAAACCGAAACCTGTGTCAACGAAACGATCCAAAGACAACGGACATCCTGAGCGAACAACTCAAACTCAAATTTATATGAGAACTTTCGGCGTCGAGTTTGGCGTCGCTGCCCGCTGGAGACGTTAAACAACGCTTTTAGGAGCTAGAGTGGCGTGGCGCGATCGTGCCGACTCAGTCAGCATTTGGTGTCAAGCGGGGTGAAAATTTACGACCTTTTAAGCTGTGCTTTGACGTTTTGGGGCTGATTTTGCCTCGCCTGTTTTATTTATGATAAAAATTAAAGCTTTATCTGCTTACTGTTTCCTTCCCGTGACTTGATCTCATTTTCGTTAGCAAATGTTCGTATGTACGATTGCCGCCTTGTGCCATAGAGAAACTCGCCCGTTCTGGTGCGGGTACGAAACATGCGCCCGTTGATTTTGCTGCAGCTTCTTGTGATGCCAAGGCTCGGCTCGAGTGCAGAATATACGGATTGACGGAGTTGCTCCTACGAAAGCTATCGCACGGTTTATCACGTTGGACGGGTCTGGCCTGATCTGCACCGGACCGGCATCCGTTCACCCCTTTCAGAAGCGTAATATGATCTTCTTGATTCCAAAAAATACCGGAGGATGAAACCGAAAAACGCGAGCAAAAAACACGAGGCTACTGCAAGCAATATAAATGCTTCACCAAGGATCAAATTAATTAGATTTTTTCGTGTGTTGTTTTAAGGTCGGCGAATCGTGCGTTTGCGTTTATTTGATCGACGCGCCTGTGCCGCTATCTGTTCGTTTGATAGTAATGCGCCGAGGAAGATCGTGGAGGTTAGTGGATCATAACACTGTTTCAGAAGCTTTAATATAAATTTAAAAAGCGATGATTAGCAAAAAAAAACATGTTTTTTTCCGGCTACACTGTAATCCTATTCGCTGACACACGTTTCCCGTTCCGTATGATGTTATGCAGACCAAAAGAACGCAGCCTCTGCGTATGGACGAGTTTCACAGTCTGACGAAAATGAATACGGGCAGATAAGAATCGCATTTAGTTTTAAGTTCATGGTCATTAAAATTTTTCAATTTTCAACCACTGGTGTTGAGTTTTCGCGATCCTTTTGAAGTGACGACATGGAAATAAAAGACGATCATTCCACTTGTGATGGTTCTCATTTCGATTTTTGAATTTTGTTTTTTGTTACGCTAAAACAGTCACAATATACTAGCTAAGCTTGATCATCGTATTTCGTTTCGAGTGAGTTCCTCTTAGGTAAAAAACGAACGGTTTTCTAGCCATACCCATTCATAGATGTTACAAGCTGGGGAGCACCGGAGGCCATAGCGGCGTAGGTCTTTACTCGAAAGGAGAAGGGCTCAGATCCCGTCCGGACCGTTCGCCCGTTGTGAGAACTCTCCATTGAAACTACGTCGCATTAATAAAATCAAGTTTACTATTAGATGGCAGGCAAGACATAATATGGCACATTACGAAATACTATCTGTACAGCTGCGAGGGAATAAAATGTCCTGGAAAGCCCGATGGAAAAACAAAGGAAGAGAAGAAGAGTGTAATGAACGAGTTACAAAACTTAATTAATAACTACATGGTACGACGACCAGATTCTTAAAGGGTCCTAAAGGGAATTCCTAATTCATGATATTTATAGATTTTAACATAGCAAGGAAAGACAATACTAAACCTTAATTATATTCAAGATTTCCTAAGCAAACTGACATTTTTACTATAATTGTTGATCTATGCACATAATTGTACTTTAAAAAACACTTCTTGCACCTTCTTTTGTGTCTCACGCTTGGTTCTCAGTGATTAGATTTACCTGAGGACAGAATGGTATTTAAACTCCATGACTTTAAATTACTCTACTTCGATACCAAGCTATCTGGGGACCAGCTTTTTGAGTACTTTTAAAATATCATAATTTTAAAATACACATAACAACTCAAAATCTCTCATTACGTGGGAACATTTCCTTTTAAACAAGGAAATGAAGCTTGACAAATTTAAACAATTGCATGAAATCATTCATAAAAGTTCCCGATTATTTCAAAGAGTTATCCGCGCAATAACAACAACACCCGTCATGTATGCATGTGCCCGCTTTGACACAAGTAAACAAACCGGCTCCATGTTGCACCAACCTGAAGCCGTTTGTTTTTAGAGAAGGTTGATTAATGAATTTTCACCGAAGGTCTAGAAAACTTCTTCTTCGCGCATCAATGTTGCTTCACATTTTTTCGCTTAGCTCTTGTTACTTGTGGTCGACAACAGACAACACGAATTCATTCAGCTGAAACCATACATCCGTGATACCGAGCTGATCCGTATGTGCACGGAAGGTTGTTGTTTAAGAATTCTCACAGCTTCTAGCGTAAACCAAATACGTCCACCATGGAAATGGTTGACGGCGAAGTAAAACCGGGGTGTCTCACTCGGAGCACGGTATATGATTGTGAAAGACAATCAGTCTTGATGGAAACATGACATCTAACAACATTTATTGACTTTCCATACGCCTGGGGTACAAAATTCCAGTGTCTGGTACTGCTTACCGTCCGTATTCATGTGTCGGAGAAATTTCATTCAAAAATGATGCTCCCCTGAAGCCCATCTGTAGTTGAAGCGAGCAACTATCTTGTTTAATTCGCACTCCGGACGGTGGATTTCATTACATCGTATCAGCGAGAAGTGCAAATGATATATGGAAGAATGAAAGCGAAATTCATGTCCAAATTTCAAGCTGCACCATTTGCTCTCCAATAGAAGCATGCGCGAAAAACACAAAACATTTGTTGAACTTTTGAAGCGGAATGGTATTACCTTACCGTCATCTATCGGGCTACACGTGAACCAAACTACTCGAATGCTCTCTTCTCACTGCTAGACCATGGTAGAGCAGTTTTCTCACTATGGAAATCGCGTTTTCTTATTTGACTACTTCGGGTTACGGTCACCCAGGCAAACTGTAAAGTTTGCTTCTTAAAGTTCAAACAAGTTTAGATAACTAAAATCAGTTGGTTGTAATAAAGAAAATTTGAAATTAAATCGAATATTCGAATTATTTATTAGCATACTTCTGGAGGGCACAACTCTGGACTTGTTTGGCTTGTTTTTCGGGAGGCCATTTTTATCTTTTCTGAGGAGGTTTGAACAGGATTTGATTTCTAGTTCTGCCGTGGGAAACCCGGTGCCGCTTTCACCTTTACCAACAGACCGCACCAAGAACAATAATAGTCTATCACACTCAAACATCTAACCTTGTCCATATTAGAACTTTTCAGATTCATGCACCATCAATATTTTGTCAAAATATTTCGCAGAATGGATAGTCACCAAGAAAATGTGCTGACTTTGTTCTACTAGGAAATATTGAGCAGTAAAATGTTAAAAACCCGTACGTAGGACTGACGACTTTACTACGGGTAAAATCAAGTCACAGAAAGCCAGAAATGGCAGGCCGAGACTTCTCGAGGTTGTAGTGCCCAGGAAGAAGAAGAAAATGTTAAAATGTTATTGTTGAAGCGAATGAGCAAGTTGCACTGCTTTCATGTACGAATAAGCTACGTTATCCTTTTGCAAGACTATCTTGATTTTGTTCTGCATAGCAAGTGCGGATGAAGCATCCTTCCCACCGAGAGCCACAGCAGGCCACACCAGAACGAATCAATTTCGTAGCTTTAACTACGACAGTGTTCAACCCAGTCTCCAAATCGACCCTGAGCATTGTTTTACGATCATAATAGAAAGAAAATAATGAGCTATACGATTGACGGCCCTGAACGAAAGTACCTGCCGTAAGCGGAACCCTTTTGCGAAAAGGGAAAGCCAAAATTGATGCATATCATCCGGGACATTCCGTTAGCAAATTAGACTATTTGCACTAGTTTGCCAACTTCAAAAGTGTAAGGTGTGCAAACGTGCAAAAGCTGCTTGTTCCCTGCGCTCCAGAATCGAGGACATTCATGTTAATGGCCATTTTGGATTCTCATTGACACGGTCAGACAGTTGCCGGGATGTGTTTCGTTTGAAACTCTTTCGGTTCAAGGTCCTCGATGGGCTTGATTAACAATGTTCTTGTCCAGAAGGTTTCTACGGGTTTCACCCATATCGTGGATTACTCATATATCAAAAACCGGTTCTGTAAGCGCGGATTCATTGATAGCCCGCCATGCCTGAAAGGTAGTGAAAACGTTAATTCTCCATCGCTGGTATAGATTTTGGTTTATTCCGAATGTGGGGAAACAACCCTTATGCCTTCAGTGTATCGGATCGCGTCTTAATCAACGCCCACTTGCAGTAGCAAACTGATCTGATTTGCTTTGTCGAATGACATCCTCTCAGCTTACGTTAGCAAATCTGCGATACTTACTTGGGCAAACAAAAAATAGGCGCCTGCGTATTTACGTGTCGCACGTTAGCGGTCAGCCCGTGTCGTGAAAGTTTTGCTCTTTGAATGCACTGGAATACGAGGATCTCTAGAAATATGTCTATTGAATGGTGACTTTGTTTCAACCAACCAATAATACTGTTTGAGTGGAGTGCAAGAGAAAATACGTTTGAGTTTGAAACATTTCACCGAAGACAAAAGTGATAATAATGTTAACCATCAGACATAGTCATAATAATTTTCTTAAAAATGTGTCTCATAAGATTGCACCCATTTATCCTCTACTCACGCACGCATCGATTAGTTACCGAAACATCAAATCTACAGCTCAAAGTTGATCTGCAACCGTTCAACTGATCAGCAACTTCGTCTTGACCCACGCACAACTTCAGAAATGTATACCAAATTCCTACAAGCTTATGTTCGAAAAAAACATATTCATAGTTTGATTAAACATCTTCGGACCTGTTTGGCTTTACTGGAGCTCCGGCGTATCTCTTAATTTGGCTTCCCACAAACGGCCTAAAGACATTCGCGATTTACACATTTATTCAACCTGCAGATTACAGTCATTTCGAATCGATTATGTCATCGAGGTATTGCCGGAGTATTCAAAGATAATTTATGTTGCACCAGCATCCGATGTATCAGGTTGTAATCGGCCACAAAGCATTCCTGCTTGCTTACCGATCATACAGTGCATTCCCATACGCAAAGTGTTTTGGGTAGCGAAGACCCGAACAGAAACCTCATCTCTGGGGCCTTCTTCATCTCTTTCCGTGTGTGATAAAGGTCAATCATTGTTTCCTTCTTGCCAGCGGAAAAAAGGCAAAGATTCGATGAAACTACGCAAGTTCTGTTATTTACGAGCTACGCATGGCTCATGCGCGTTTGGGTACGGGCTATTGGTGATCCTTTTCCGTTGTCGAACCTGCACATTGGCGAGCAAGAGACAGCAGTGGTTTGTTGTGTAAAACAGGGCGGTCACAATGGCTGGTAGTACGGTCTCTTTTATGGTTTTGTTTGCTAAAGGAAACGGGGTGGGTTTTCAGATATGTGTTGTCTCTAGCGCACCTATGCTCAGTCTGGTCCATTTATCGGGGAAAAGGTCTCTTTCGGCTCTCTTTCGTTCCGCTCTACACACTTTTCTCGACGAACTGTAGCCCATTGCTCGATTGTGGAGCATGTGGAATCGATGAAGCATATTCACTGCTATGCTCTGCCGTCGCACGCAACCCATAGCAGAGAGTCAACCAGGAGCAAAAGAGACGAAACGGTTGCGTTGGTAAGAGACTGCCATACTCGACCGGCAGTGAGCAGCATCCTAAGTACGCCGCGAACGCAATCGACGGAGATACGCGAACGGCGCATGGTGTTGTAGCGACCACTTCATTCCGGGTTTCCAACACTTTCGGTCGTAATGTGAAACTCGTCGCGGTGATCGTGCAGTTAACGATGGATCTGTTCGTTGGTTGACTCAACCGCGTGTCTTAATCTGTTTGGTGATTATTTTGATTTAATGAGCGTTTGCGTTCTTTACTGCTGTTTCATCGGTGTTGTGTCCGAACAATGGAAGTGGAGTCGTTTTGACAACGTGTATGTGGAAGAGCAGCAATAATCGTAGCTTGTCCAAAAAAGAAACAAACCAAGTTTATAACAGTGAAATTTAAGGTGGCAGGTAGAAAATCATACCGTGGTTACATTAACCCATGAATAGTGCTCCAAATGTCCACGCGATGGTCAGCTGTACATACATGAGAATGGAAAACTAAAGCAAACCAAGGTTTGTGTCTAATCAGTGGTCGCTGGTGTTTTACAAGAGTGCAAATTATTCGATTCAGCTACGGCGATACATCATCGAGGATTCCAACCTACAATTCGCGTCGTGTGCAGCTGTTTGTCAGTGAATTTGCAAAATTGTGAGTGACGAGACACGGCTACAGCTTCAAGTGGCATCTTTCATACAGCGGTGTGTTGTAGGGATGATCGCATTGAATAATTCCCGCAACGATAGCTGCTGACTGTATTTTGCGGTTGATTCAACTACCACAACGCATCCAAAACCCCGGCACATACCTTTACAGTTATTGCGAGACTTGCCGTTGAATTATTTCATATAAAGTGTATGTGTGCATTGCTGAGTGTTGGTGTGTGTGAGTGATTTTTTATTCAGCCTCTTAAAAGTCGTTCCCAAATTAGTCCTTCTTTGTTTGTGATAAGTGATGAAACACCTGTTCTGATATTTTACCGGTTATTCGGGTGTGGCTAATGCGTGCCACGCAAGTGATACAGCTTTCATCGTAAAATTCCATCACCAAATCCATCCCAAGCATCAGCACCCACTGGAGAACCTTTTCTACGATCCGAAAAGAGTGAGTTTAGCTTGTGGAATTCTATTCGATCCCCTTCAAGTACGTAGAAATTCACCACATTCAGTGGCGTGGTGGACAACAATACATGTCGCAATGCAACAAGACAGAGATAGCCGAAACCATATGTTCGGCAACGAAAGCTAAGCGTCGCTTTGGTTATAATCAACACAACGCAAACAAAAGGCAGCTCGCTGTAGCTGTGAGACGACATCCGTTTAGGGAAAATTTGTACTTTCCAGCGGTGAAACTCAGATGGAAATGATTATAATTAAAAGGGCTGAATTCATTCATATCCAGCGGATAAACGCAGGGGTTGATGCCTAATCTATGGCATAATTGTTTATCCCAAGAGAGTGAGAGTTGTTTCGACCAGTAACGATCATTAGCCCTTAAAAATTGCACAATATTTTATGTTTTTACATTTTAGAGAGACAAACATGCAAGTGAACTTACTGCATCAACCAAATCGGGCACTGAAAAGAATATTAATGTTTAGTTAACCATATCCTAAGTATGCATTTGACCACGATATTGCAATATTATACAATAATCAGTGTTTGTTGCGTTGTATATGTTTGTTGGTCTTGCGTATTTGTATATGTTTGCTGGTGTGATGATCTAAGAAGAGCGATTTGCACCACGCTTTGTCAAACGACCATTTAGCTGTCTAAAATGAATGGTTGGGGAAAAATCTTCTTCTTATGTTCTTGCCCTTCAACCACATGAACTCATGATCTCAGGTTTCGTAAACTAAGTTAACCCGTAGCTGGATAGTCAGTCCTGCGTTCGGCAAGTGGGTTTGAACAGGATTCGAATCTTGCATATTTGGAGACCAGCGACGCTACCGCTTAGCGTCAATATAAAACATTTGAACACCAACCAACGAAGAAACTCGGAATAATTTAAGAATATACTACGCAGAGATGACGCCACCTGGATATGATCTTCTCGAAGATATTTCTACCACTCCTTACAAAGTCCTTACGCTCAGGCTTTGAAAATTATCCTGCCAGCTAGCTTTTGCATGATCGCTGCTAGTAGCACAACTCTCTTTGTTCACCTTGCACCGAGTAAATATGGATAAACATAAAACATTCAAAATTATGTTTGATGTTTTGCCTCTATTAACACTTTGCATAATAAACAATACGCCGCCAAGGTAATAACCAGCCAAAACATTTACCATAAGCCATAAACCTACACGAATAACAAAACTAACGTGTTTACCGCCCCTCGAACGAGTCAGGTAATAATTGCCGTTATGAGAAAGCAAAACAATTATCCTATTTCTCGTTCAACAATCTGCCCTTCTCAGCCCGTACTACTGCGCTTGGGTAACTAGCAATTTCAGCAGAACGATTTGACTAACACCAACACTACCGTCACGCCGGACGTGAATCAGAAGCGTTGACGATTACCTGGAATGTAACTTACTGGCAAAAGATTGAGTTATTACGATACCATCGCTGCTTCATTCGTTATCAAACCATTCCCATTTATAATAGCGTCTATCATCGCTCTACTTATTGCACTTCCGCAATCCTCACTGAAGTCTATAATTTCTTGTAACCACGAGCGGGCATTTACTTTAAATACGATCAGCGAATATTGAAATGGAATGATTTTAAAAAGTTTTGCGTTGCTTAATTTCTGGACCAAGCAGCATTGGAGCACTCCGCCGGCCGGAGTCCAGATAGGCCTGCCATGAAATAGTTCGCTAGTTCGCCCTATTCCTGTTTGCTGCAACCGTTTATTACCAATCTATGGTAAAACACACTAGAGAGGTAGCTTCCAGGCGATCATGACATAATGATTATGTGATAATAGCCAGCACTTACACAAACTACCTGCCACTCATACCTTCCACTATAATTCAAGTGCAATCCTTCGCAACGCCGCTATTTCGTGACGAGGTATGTAGCCTTTGAATGAATAGTTTCGTGCCATTACCGGCAAATAGTTTCAGAAAAAAAACAACGGAAAATCAATCGCTGCAATGAACGCATTTATGGTTGTGCTTGAAAGGTATAGAACGTATCGGCATCTGCACGCTATGCGTCGGCGAGTGTTAGTACGAGTGAGGGAGAAAATCCTTGAAACTCATCCCAACAAGCCATCCTTTGCTTGTTCTACTGCCTATCTATCTACTATCTATCCTATCCTACTATGCCAATCTATCTCAAAACTGCCACACGCATTCGCTTTACCCATTTGATCTTACCAGAATGAGGGACAAGGTTCACATTCTTCGTCGAATCACTTGACATGATTTAAACGAAATTTACAAATATTTTTTTCTTGCTAGAGACGATTTTTGTTTACGATACACATGTCCTCGTCGTGGGTCAATCATTAATCCTTTGTTATTCTGAAAATCATTCTTCATAATTTGATACGAGTACAGTCCAAACAGTTCTGTAAATTCTAATATTCTTATTATATTGTAATAGAAAAATTCCATAATTCTTATAAATCTAATGATTTTCTAGTAGCACTAGAAGCGCTCTGGTTCGGCTTACTTTGAAGCGTAGTCGTTTCATCGAAGCGAGACTTTTTACACTACGCGGATTTTTTTGATATTCTAAATATAGAGTAAGATGGAAAATGCCACTGGTCCTACTGGTTCTCCACCTCTTTCACGTTTGCGTCAGTCCAACGTCCGCACAGAAGCTTGCGAGAAACGTATTGGAGTTGAGTCATGCACGCCCAGACAAATTTAACTGCACTGTGTCGTGTTGTGTTTGGAACGACAGTTTTAACAATTTACTGTAAGATTATATAAAAACTGTTGCTGCTGTTTAATTTGATAGTTTTTGTTTTGAGTGGTTTATACTATTTATATATTAATTATGACGGCTTGAAGCCGTATTGTCAGCACCGCATGTGTTGACGAAATACAAATGTCCAAAACAAAAAAATCACACTGATAATTCCCAAGGCATTTCCTCCCTGATATTTAGTCTTATCCCGGTGCTCATACTCCGGTTGAGTGGTTTATACTAGTCGGTAGAAAAACTTATTGCATCAAAACTTTACTTGATTTAGGTTAGAACAGGCGATTCATCTTAATATCAGAACCTTTTTGCTATATGGCTTTTCAACTCAAGTTAAAATAAAGCAGTATCGCTAAAAACAAGGCATGCAAAAAAGCATTAGCTGCAAACAGAACAAGCAATTATCGTTTTTGTGGTAGTGTTTGTGTTTGCAGAAATTATCTACATCCCATACATACTTAAAATGATCAACCAATGACGCCATTTTAAAATGCTTCCACACCTGCAAGAAGTGCTGTAACCAGTCAAGTGACCATTTTCAACGCCGAAATTAAGTAGTTTTCAATCAACAGTCTCAAGTAGTTTAAAATATCATAGCTGCTGCAACATTCCGAAGTCCTTTTTATTCGTTCCATTTAATTGCGGCTCGTTCAGATTAAACGAACTACACACACATTCACACACACTCGATCGTTTCCTTTATGGCCACGCTGGTATATGTAAACATTGGTATATGTATAGCTGAAGCTTTTACCACAAAAGTGGAGCTCAAACAGGACCTTTGAAGTTGAAAGCCATTTTGAGTCACTTTTTTGTTCGTCTTTTTGGATTGTGCTCTGCTTCCAGTTCCAACAACCTTTTGCCATGCGGTTTTGCTGCGAATGCCTGTTAAATTTCGTTTCTTGTTCTCATGGTGTTCCGTTTTCATCTTTACCGTTCGGTTCATTTTGCAACCGAAGAGGCTCCTTACCTCGCGCTGCTCTGAGATGTTTTATACGGTTTGTTTCGCGTCGCTGTTTTGGCCGGGGTTGGCACCAAAGGAGAAATAAAATAAAAACGAAGCAAAAAAACTCATCCAAATTGGTACTTTGAAGCGATAGGCCTACCAACGGCAAAATCCATTGAACGCATTTGCTTTACTGTCAGATTCTGCGATCGGTGATACTGCCAAAGGGTTAAATTGTTCATTGACTCAAAATTGCAGGGTTCCTCTGGAAACTTTTTTGTATTCTTTTCCTTGCTCGTAGTGGTTCTGTTGATTGCAGCCCTCTACAATCTTCGTGGCGTCCATCGACTGAACAACCTACATTTTTCTTGTGGATGTGGTGCGCTGTTTTGCTCTTCACTCTGTACCATCACTACATGTAGCCTCTGTTAACGTTGTCGCCATCATTAAAGACATGGTAAAAGCCTTAACCGTGAAACTTGAATCGCAAGCTGCATCCTTTATAATTTATGTTGGTTGCGTGATTTGTTTTTCAGTAGCACTTTGTGCAGAACTCACTGTTCTGCAGAGTGAGTAGGCGAGTCATTCTTTTTTTCGTTTTAATTGTTTGTATGCATTTAGGAGAAATTTGTTTAAAGCATGGTTTGCTGCAACCAACACAGTTTTATACATTTTTTTCATTGGGAATAATAAGCTTCTCTGGCGGCTGAACTACACTGAGGAGTTTGGTTAGATAATTTGTTGCATTATAATCCATTTACATTTCAAGTATTTCTTACAGTCAAAGATTTAGCAAGTTGTTTTTAGATTTTATCAGAGGCTACTATCAAATTTAACATATATCTTGCTTTATTTTTTCTTTTCAGTTGTGTTCACAACCCGCTTACCTAATACCGGAGACATTGAAATCGTACAAATATGGATGCCAACAACTTTGTGATGTCTTCCTATCAGTTCGTTAACTCGATCGCCTCGTGCTATCCCAGCAACGCACAAAACACAAATAGCTCACCGAATACGGCTGGAAGTCAAGGTGGCCAAAGTGATGGGTACTTCCCACCCTCGGCATATACTCCAAATATTTATCCCGGCACGCCGCACCAAGCGCACTACAGCTCACAGTCGTACAATCCGCTCGCAGGGGCCGGAGCAACCAGCGTAAACAGTGCTAGTGGAGGCCCCGTAGGTGGTGGACATCAGCCTAGCGACATGGTCGATTACACCCAGCTACAACCACAAAAATTCCTCCTCTCACAACAGCAACAGCAACAGCAGCAGCAACAACAGTCCACACTTAGTTCGCAAAGTTGTAAATACGCCAGTGATGGTCCTAGTACAGGTACAAATGTAGTTAATAACAACAATAACAATAGCACCACAAGCCCTCAGGATTTGAGTACGGCCAGCGGTGGCGGCGCTGGAAACGGTGCAAACGACGGCAATAGTGGTAGGACCGAGATTTCGCCAAAACTGTCACCCGGCTCGGTCGTAGAAAGTGTAACCCGATCGCTAAAAGCAGGCAACCCATCCACGGCCGTGAGTTCGAGCAACACGAACAACAACACCAACAACATTAGCAATCGAAACCAAGTGAACCTGCCGCTCGGTAGCCCGGAAGATGAGTCCGATGCTAGCGATGATGATAGCGGCACGGAAGGAGGCAGCTCGCAAGGAGGTGGTGGCAATGGCGGAAAGAAGGGAGGACCGCCACCTCACATCTATCCATGGATGAAACGAGTGCATATCGGTCAAAGTGAGTATAATTGTTGCCCTTTTGTGTGTGTCTGTGTTTTCTCCTTGAATATAAATTCATTAAACTGTAGTCCTGCGAATGCTTCACTAGTTAAAACATTCATTTACTGACTCATAAGTGCTGTTAGCACGTAATCTAATTTACGCTCATCAGAGTTTTTAAACCGTAATGTGCGTACGATTTGAGTAAAAATTTACAGTGGTGCATACATCTTCTTTTTCTATTGCTTAGGCTCTAAAACGTTGAACGAGCCTAGGCCTACCATTTCTAGCCTCCTTGACCTAATTTACCCATAGCTGGAAAGCCAGTCTGGACTCATATCGGTTCCTTTGGATCGTTATCCAGCATTGTGTAAACAGGCAATCATTTAAAATTAATAATTGATTAATTGGTGTCAATAAAGCGTTTGTAAGCAACGGAATTCACAATGATGCGCCTGTTAAAAACATTATTACGTTTTTTTAAACCGCTTAAGGTAACATATACTTCAATCATGCGCGTACATAACAAACATGAAATTCATCATTCAATCACTTCACACCTGTCAATAACAGCCGACTTAATGATCGTACGCTTCTGTGTACCATCACTACCGAACCAGCATTGGTTAAATATTCCCTGTTCGCTTGAGCCACACACAGACAATGCGAGCTATGCTGGCTGAATGGTAAAGAATGATCTAATACGAGTGTTCTTTCCTCGTAACACCAACACCATGTGAGGCGGACGGGTGAAAATTGATGAAAAAACAAACAAAAATATTTCTCAAGATAAACATACTCATGCATGCGTACCTTCAAACTGTACCGTGCTGGTCATTAGTATCGGGTGGGGTAATCACAGGGCAGGAGAAGCGAGACTGCAAAATGCACAGCACAGAGTGCGGCATTCAATTCTTTTGTTCTCACACTAATCATTTTCATCACTCTTGTAAAACCAAGTAGTGCTTCATGCGTGGAAGATGTTTCTCGAGGGAAGCTGTTTGCATTTACTCATCGTGTTCCACCCGCCAGTCAGCAAACATTGTACGCTGGCCATATACTAGGGCTGTATTTGTTTGGGATACTCTACCATCGATCGCACATCGATCGCTCTATCTGTCGATGCTGGCGATGGATGGTTTGTATATTTACTGTGCACCGTTGAGAGAACGAAAGAATCGCCACATTCTCTTTCCGCGGCACATAACCAGGCTATACAGAGGGACCATCGGGAGGAACCAGTGTGTTAGTGCAGCCAACTGTCGGTACTGGCTGATGCTACTTCCGCCACTTTGGATTCAAATCGTCGATGAGCGCAACAAGTGTGAATGACGAAATAGAACCGATGTGCATCGAATGATACATATTTCAATCGTACGCATCATATGTTGACTGTTTCATCTATGGATGGAGCGAATGGGGGGAAGAAAATAAAACATTCAGTAATTTAAGAGCTGACGACGTATTCCACTCATACTGTGATACGCTTGCTTGCCGCTTGTAAATGTGTAAAGCTCCCAACTTGATCAAAATCGGCAGGTTTTACTTTAAAACATCAGATCCATGCTAATTGGAGCAACTGCTTAAACTTTGTGCCAAATACTTCTGCACAAATATGTTGTTTACTTGAAACAGTGTTATCGTAAAGAATTATCTTCAACACTAATAACGTCCAAAGTACTGTTCTCCAACTAAGCCTTCTTTACTTATGCCTAAAACTGCTGCGTAAAATTCACATTGTTTGTGAGACATTTCTTTCTCCAAATCGTTAAAGGGATATGACCCGTGACCATATCCCGGAAGCGCTCGACGACATGCCGACAGTGAGAGAGAACATCCAATTCAATTTGTGGTGATTGCACTTGCCATCCAAGAATGTGCTTCCCATACTTCCATCATTACAGATTCTCTATTCAGGATCGTTCGGCGTCTTTATCGTAACATGACCAGCACAGAATCAGAATATTCACGAAGCAATACGGTTAGGCCGTCACTGATGAATAATGAAATAAAGAAAGTAGAAATATTCAGTAATTTCTACGGAAAATCAATTACAGAAAAGATGGTTTCCTGATCTTCTATGCTTGATAGTAATTGAATAATCGCGTAAGGAACGACGGCACTGCCGAAACTGTAAGAACTTTGCCGGTTCTTTACAATAAAGGACATCGATCCTGGTGCAATGTTCGGAAGAAACTTGCATTGTTGTAAAGCTTTCATGAGCTTCTATAAGGACAATGTGCAGATGTATTACTTTCTCAACGAATAGTTTATCAGAAGGCTGCAAGACATCGCATTTGATGCTCGATGTCGCTGTCCCAATATCACGAATGACTCTATTTGTCCCTATTATGATAAGTTTTCTATAAATCCTTCCGTATTATGAGCCAATGTTTCAAAGGGAGTTTGGTAAACATTCACTAGTTCAATCAATGTTGTATAAAACTCAACGAACAAGGGAGTAGCGTGGTGGTTGCAACATCCTCTCCTCGATTTTTCCGCGAAGGGATCAGTCATATAGTTGCTCAGACCATCCCTACAGAATGAAAATAAGGATCATGTAAATGTTTCTTTCCCAAAACCATAGAAAAGATCAGTTTAGCTTCCTACATTTACATGAAATTATAACTCCATATTCCTATTTAGGGTTAGGATTGACAGCAAGTCAATCACAATAATAGCAGATTTAACCATGCCCTATTCACAATAAAGCTGTGTTAATGCATTTCATCAAAAAGCAATTCAGTGAATCATTGGGATTGTTGGCTAAGATGTTTTTTATCCTGGTAAGGTAATGTACCTTACAAAATATCAACGAAACTTTCGAATGTCGAAAACACTGATAAAATGAAAATTGTTTGCTGCAAGCTCTGACCCAACGCACGCCACTAAAATTTTGGTTTAAATTATTGAGGCCAAATTGCCGGTTCAGGTATCGAATGCGAGGTATGCTGGATAACTTATTTTACCCCTTGATACGGGCAGCGTTCTTCTTCTCGCTGCAATCGTTATTGACTCAAAAATTACGTGAAAATCTGATGAAAGTAATTTTCGATTAAAAGCAATTTACCCAACCCACTTAATGTTCATCTGAAGGTTTGGCCATTTCCATCGCCGTGCTTTCGACTGCAACTGTCCGGGACTGAGTCCATTTTGTGAGAGTTTCTTTATCGTAGCACGTTAAGCTAGAAGGACCGCAATCACTTAAATAACGATGATGAAAATCAAATTAATTTTTTTTCCACTTGGCAACTGGTTTCTTCCATGCCCCGCAGCAGTTTTGGGCTCTTTTTATTGCAATTTTCGTGTTACTTGATTCGCGACGCTCAGGTAACCCGAATTGCTTGTACCGCGTATCGTGGGCCAATGCGAAACAACAAAAAAAATAATCAAAATCTGGATACCTGTGCATGATAATTTGCATTTTGTGGAGTTACGATGTTGCAATTTGCCTAACTACGGCTTACAGAGCGTGAAGGTACGTTGTCTCCACTGATAATGGTAGGGTTGTCCTGTTCGCTGTGTAGTATCGCGAATCATGAGCGGTGCTGAGTTATTAGTCTTCCCATTTTACATGTATCATTTGCTGTGGAGATCATTGGAATCATTTGCACTTACAGTTTGAGACATATGCACGTCACCACGAATTCTAAAGATTGAGCAAAATGATCATAGATCATAATTAAGTGTTTGGGAGCAGTTCCTAGCAGTAAACCATACGAAGAGTTCGTGATTGAATTTTACATTCCTAAGCCTAATTAAACGTTTATCAAAAATAACTACAACTCTCAGTTTTATCGCATTTTTTTTAACTTGCTTGTACTTCAGAATTTCTTGGCCTCTCTATTTATTGCTGCATGATTTGTTTACCCCTGAGCTGGATAGTCAAGTCTGCTTTCGTGCTATAGACTGGCGCCGATACCAGTAAGCCACCAGTTAATTATGAAGCTGTTGTTTGTTTTCGATACGTTCTAAGCACACTCGCATTTTCAATGATCTTGAGGATCTGGGAGCTGATTCGACTCAATTCTATCCCACAGTTCGTTCACCATACCGCTGTTGGATGTCACAACAATACACTCATGTCGGTCATAAACGATAACTTTAGACTCTCGATTCCCTAATCCCTAGCCCAAACTAGCTGTTTCAGTTTCGAATGATATAAAAAGACTGAATGAATAACGACCGCAACACCAGGGAAAATGAATGAATATGACAAAACTGCATCCGTCTAAGCCTGTGATTAATTTGGTAGTTCGGTTGAAAACATCTCCTATGAAAGATTCATTTGCTCTGTTTCTCACAATTTTGTGATACATATGATCAGAGCCTAAGAGGCAAGAAGCTGTGCGCCCGTAAACTTGGATCAATTCTAGACGTTGAAAGTATTCCATACCTGAAACAAACATCGCAATATGTATCGTCATCGCTTAATGTCTCGTTCTTAGCTTGCGTATCGATTGCATAAACCCCGCTGCAAATTCTTGCGAACACTTGCGAAACATTGTCCCTGTCGTCAATCTGTTGCTGTCCTCATGTCTCTCTCTCTCTCTCTCTCTCTCTCCCTTCTTTCCATTCACTCTCTCTCTCTCTCTGGCTCTCTCTGCACTTTGCTTACGCACCTGTATGATGTTAGAGCGATCGATAGGTTGGATGCATATATTGTGTTGTATAAATCAATCAAAATAACCAAAACTAAAAAATGCATATTTTTGGATATCAACATGTGAACTCTGTCCAGGCACAAGCTCAGAGTCTTAAACAATAAAACACAAGCGAAACGAAAAACAGACACATTGTTACGTATGCACATTTCGTTTGCATACTATATCGCGATTTGATGGACAATTTCACGGTGCGTTAAAAAGAAACCTGTTTGGCCAGACCATTCTGATAAAGATATGAATTTTCATATGCATCTTCATATTCATACATATTAACCTTCTCATCTGGATCAGAAATTTGTGGTCAACGATCTCACTTGCTCTATGTAGACACACAGTAAACACAACTGAGGAAGTGCGTGTTTTCTTGTTTTGTTTTTGTTGCAGAATATCGAACAGTTATTCCATATATGCAAACAGAATCAGCAAAACTGCTTTCTACAAATGAATCATGCCTCGGGAAATATTTAAACAGTTTTGTGTAATTTCTCGTCTGGTAAGATGCACCGGGGGCTTACGGATTTGCTATTGTACGTTACTCACCCCTTTTCATTGCTGTAATATAAGCTTATGTAAATCGAATTTTGAAAATGTTATAAACGCTCCGAACTGTGTGCAAATGTACTTTAATTGTCCTTTACATTCAAACCCCGCATTAGTTCACAATCACTCAAGTACGCAAAGAGCTTATCGGAAAAAATAACGCCAAGTCGAAAGATGTGCTCAGTTTCGCTCAAAGACAAGACGCTTTATACAACAATTCATATAAATAAATGCTAAGTTTCTAGTAATTTTCCTACCTGAAGGTGCTGCAGCCGATACGACGACGAACGATAGCCAAACACGAGAAAATGCTCGGGAAACACCATCCTGCCCACATACAGTTGGGCAAGGCCGATGTAAAAAATGATCATTATTAATTTCAGATTAGATGCGCAAATTTTTGCATTTTCATTTAAAATTATCGTGCATCTCTTTGCATGCTTCCTTTCGATTCGTTGTTCTCTTTTCCCGGCCAGCCTTGTTGTTGTCGCACGTTTTGGACTACTACTTATGACCACAGTGCTCCTCGAGTGCCAACCATTATTCTTTCCTGCAGATTCGTTGCACACGTTGTAACGAATCCTGTAACAATTTTGCTGTGCTTCCCGCCCGGTACTGACGGGGTACTCGCTCCGTTTCATTGATTACAAACCTCGTTGAATTAACGCTCATAGGCAATCTCGTTCTCCCTTCACGGCACGGCACAAATGATTTATGATCAAGAACCGTCCAGGCTCGTTGCTCGCTCGAGAAGAAAGCAATTCAATGACGTATGTGGTGAGTTTCTGGTTGCCACCAAGCTTGTTGCACGGACGCACGGGCAAGATCGTATGAATGAAGGTGAAAAAGAGCCTTCATTTCAGTGTCGACGAATTGCACTTGCTTTTCCAGTTATCTAATTGTCGCTTTTACTCCGGGAGCATTCCACTGGGAAGTTGTGAGGAAATTGTTGGTTTTTGTTTTGTGATACGCAGATAAAACCACACAGCAAAAACTCGTACTTTTTTTTAAATTTTCTATTTTTTGATCATTAGGTAAAGAAAGTTAAAATTTTGAATCGCTACAGCTTTATCTAGCCACATGTAAAGGAACGTCAAACAGCTGTGTTCCTTCATAATGCAGCATACTGGCAAACGTTTCCGCCCGGCACCGGTTCCGCTCAATCTACGACTGCGTTTGACCTAAGGTTAAAGATCTTTCTGTATTTCAACTACCCCGAAGAACTGTACAGGTACTGCAGTCCGACACGAAGATTCCCATTCCAGTCGGGCGCTTCTAATAGCCGCTGTGCCAAAGGTTAGCCCCGGACCAGACGGACCGTCCATCTTTACCAACCCGCAAGGTTAAGGATGTTATTGTCGTACAAAAGATTTGATAAACGCCCTAGAGTCGGTGTTTTGACTTAAGTTAAATTTATTGCTTTATTTCGGACATTCCTTCTCGCCCAGCAGTGTGTCGTGCGTCGAGTGGCTTTCGTACCATTTTTTCACGGTGGTAAGATTATTATCATTGAACCCAAAGACACCGCCACTCAAAATGTGTTTTGAGTACCCTTCACTGTGCAGCAACCGGCGATAATCCGGTGTATTCGTGTAAAAAGATATCCTAGTAGCGATTGCCCACGACTCGGGGAGTGCGGTGGTCGCCGTTGCGGTCGCAGGAGGAAATAACGAAATAACATACCATCCGCAGAGGAGCACAGTGCGTCAAAGAGTTGTTTCTATTTGGGTTAGCAAGGCTTTAAGATTGATCCACATGGATAGTTAGTCTCATTTTCACGAGGGAGTTCCACGCTTTTGCGGAAGCTAAAAAGGTAGAGATCATAATTCAATCGCTGATTTATTGCAGATTCACGGAGTCAAGCGTTACAAAAAAAATACTCATAAGCGGCATAGCAGTGGAAAAAAAAACCCTGCATTCACGAGTAAATGGACCTGAGTGTGTGAAGCAAAATTAGTAGAAATTCTAATACCTGATGACACTTTGTGAATCCATTCGCAAGCTGTTGTAGGTACGTTGCTTCCCAATGGAGCAAGGTGATGGATTGCCTGTCCGACATATCTAGCCGTTGTTGGGTCCTTTTTACGGGTTGGACCCGTTCGCTTTCTTCTCTCTTCTTCTATTTTATAACACAATGTAGCAATTCCGGCCGATGCTGTTAGTTGAATATATTACCTTTATGCGTGTGACTGGCGCTTTCTACGCTATTATGGGCACGCCTTTTTCCCTAAGTCGTCGGATGGTGGTAATTAATACAATTTTCAGCAATTAAAGAAACGGGCATATCCTGTAGGCAAAAAATATGTATCTTGATGCGTTCGGTACCAAACATCTCGAACAGAAATTTAAACGACAAAACTATTATCAGCGAAGCTTTTGCACCGAAAGATGCTAAAGTAAACTGGCTTTCATTAATGTCAGGACAAACACTCATGTAATAAAAACTATGCTGCTCAAATTATGATTTCAGAACAACGCATCTTTAGTTCTGAAGACAGGACACACAGATCACACGAAATGTATGTCACAACACGGTAAACAAATTTCTTTTGGGTATGAATCTGAGATTCCCATTTCGATTTTCACTTTAAAGTCTACCATTTGTACGGCACATGCGAAAACAAAAACCCCGTAGGTTGTAGCCAGTGTCTCGGTAAACGGTCGCTGAGCCAATAATCATACCTCCCTGCACTTTTGCTTTATGAAAACCCCTTTTCATTACGTGCACGTTTCTGCAAAACCGGTCAAGTATAAGCATGGCCAAGCCACCACCAAGTTCAACGCAGCAGTACAAAAAACTGCAAACGTCGAAGACTTACAGGCTTAGCCTTGTTTCTTCGCATGTACGAAAGGAAAGACAACCATCATCACGAAGTGCAGCCTGCTGACCAGCGTAAACCGAACATCATTCTATGTGCCCCGCCGAATGAACCATTCGTACAAAGGCCTTTAAAGAACACCCAGAGATTTGAATCGGAAACCAAAAGGAAAAAGGGCAAAATTTCAAATTAATTTTAAATCGCACGCCATTACCCGTTTAAGTTCGACACAAAGCTTAAGCACGACTTTACTCTTTCTTACCCGTGCTGCTCTTGATAGTTGGTTCGATAAAACGCGCTCTCACCATGTACGAGCAGTTGTGTTTAGAGAGATTTTATTATTTTATTATTACAAGCTCAGCTGGTTTGCTGAATGAAACGAATATTTCGCTAATACAAGCGAATGTATTTCCAACTCGATTTTCGCTACTCGGCCAGTTTCAAGTGACCATTCCACTATTTCGCAAATATGCTTTATCAAACCATTGCTAAACGATGAGGTTTAACCGGCAGCCCACTACACTTTGGCGGATTGTGGATGGATTGTGTCCGAGCAAAACCGCCAGTAAATTGAAAAGAAATCAGAATCCGAAAACCGGAATCGGTAGGCAAGCGCCCGGGTCAAACAAAGTGGTTGAATTTTGCGAGCATTTTTTCGATTCGTTAAATATTGTGTTAACGCTCCATATTCGTCCATTTCCAGTCGGCACGCTATTCAAGCAAAGCGCAAAGTCTGAAAAGCAACCAAAAAACAATCATGTGCGTCTCGTGCGAACTTGCCCGAAGGAATGAATTTCATTGGACGCGTTGCCGTGTTTGCATGCTTCCTTTTCGTGCATCGCAAACATATTCCATCCGTTGTTGTGGAGCTTCCTGACCGAACCAATGCACTGCAATATGTGAAATATTCACATTACCTACGAACCATTTAATCGGAATGTCTTGGGGTGTAACGATTTTGTTTTTATTTATCTTGCAAAAACTTTTCTTTCTCGTCTTCCAACTACCTGGTACCGTGCATATTCAGACACTGGGTGTAACAAGGCTTGTTTCTTAATATTTACTGTGTTTTTGTTTTGCTCGACTTGTGGGACAGAAGGATGGCTTTGAAAACTTTTGAATGTTTTGTAGTTACCGAAATACTCTGCCACAATTGAACGTTTGCCTGCTGTGTTATTGTCGTTTCAATGATAATGTTTTTGATAACTGGCTTTTATCCTCATGTAAAGATTTACAATAAACTTCCAAATAAACCAAATCTTACCGAATTTTAAACATCTCTCATATCAAACCTTTCAAAATCATGCATAGGTCATGACATTTTGTTAATGCTTGAGCCCACAATACAAATTAAATTTAACAGGTTCAACCAGACAGCTTTTATAATTTGATCATTACCTGTGGATCGTTTAAATTCACTGAAATATTACATCGTCGGTCTTATTGATATATTAATCCGAGTGTTGTTTTGATATCGATTTTCTAATGCGTTATTTCGTGGTAGCCGGTATTTGCAAAGTATAAAATAATAACGAGCGCCCTACAACGCAATCGATACTATGTGGTACCATCGGAACACAGACATTCCCTGACCTAAGTTAACAAACACATTAATAACTAATGAAACAAGGGGAAAGCCCTGGGAGCAACTGCCTAAATATAAAAAATGCATTATTTCACATACCGCAAACCATACCACATACACTACTACTGCTCTATCGCTTTATTTTCCACAGGCTTCGTTTGCTCGTATGACGAAGCCAAAGCACAGAGAATGTTTTCTTTTGGTTTTTTTTTGTTTTGTTGGTGTGGTACATGTCCTACGCACACCGTCATGTTTCATATCTTGCTGGCTCAAGAAGTACATTTCCTTCGGCAGTTCTAGCCATTCCTATGCAATCCGCCCCACGACCCAAAACACAACATGTATCACCTTCTCTGAGCACATCAATCCTCGAAATCAATAAATCGTCGCAGACTTGTTCGGGGTGGATGGGAACTCGTGCAATGGTTGAGGTTTGCGTGTTTTTTTTTTGTTTGAATTAGTTTCTTCTTTATTTGCCTTTTTATCAATGTGACTGGAATTGGTCCTGTCCCTGCAACTTTCTCTTAATAGCATCGAAAAGCATAACCCTGGCCTTAGAAAATTGTGTGCTTGTCAAAAGGTTGTAGGAGTGAGAGTTCTCTTGATTGCTTCTAAAATAAACTGAACGGCAAGTCAATGTGAGATGAAGGAAAACACTTTTCAAATGTCGTCCCCCGGTTTCACTGCATGCTGTTGTAGAGGAATTGCTAAAATTTGCCTTCAAAATGGTATGCGAAAATGTGAAGCCATGATTAATGATCGGCAACGGTAGCTGTTCAACAATGCGACTGTTCGCTTTAAAGCTACATTTCCCCATGAGTTCAATCTTATCGACTGCAGCCAAAATAACATCTCGACCCTAGCGTACTTGTTCCGGTTAAGGTCGGCTCAAAAACAATTCACACAAACAATTCGTTCTTACTTTCTCCTACTTTGCAGAAGGTATCGCATTTTCCGTTGAAGCGAAGTACTGTATGAAAAGTTAAAAAATACATTGATTTTAAAGTATGCTAAGGCGATATTTTGTGACACACGTAACGTTATAACAGAGAACAACAGGCGAACACAGAATGTAGAAGCGCAAAAAAAAATCGTAGCAGTAAAAGAACTAGGACACCAACGGAAGCATCTAGCATAGGTAGATTGGCAAGCTGTGTCAAGAACACGGAACTCTGCTCCGATGCTTACCAAGTGAACCTCAAATATGATATCCAAGCGAGCAAAACAGAAGTTGTCACACATGATTGTGTACTACTCACAAGAAGCTGTCATAATAGCCATTGTCTCGCTTGATTGATGAATGTCTAATATGGTTTAGTTTTATTTCAACCAACTTTGGCAGCGACTCCTTCGTCTGATGCCCCACCAACCCACCGAGATACGTTTCTCGAGCACCATACCATGTTTGCTTCTTTTGATTGTTACGCCGCCTTGGTTTCCTCGAGGCTCCTAATGTATTTCTTTGTATCGGTACGCCAGCTCATGGGCGAACAAAAAACTGTCTCTCAAACCAGACCGATTATCGATTTCCCAACTGCCAGTGTGGTCAATAAACAGTATCAAATTAAAGTGGAAACCCTCCACCACGAGCGTGAAATGTTCTTGGTGAAGCTTAACTCTCCGCCGATTAACATTCTCCATGCGAGCACGTGTTAGTCCGTCGCTAGTCTAGCCGAAAATCAAACAGTTTCGCTGCAGTGCAAGATCGTCGCCCAGCTCACGTGTTTCATCTACCCGCATCCGAATTCTCGAGTGTTTCGTGAAGATCGTGAAGAGAGAATCTACCGAGCAACAGCAGCTACAGCAGCGGCGTAGCTCTTGATCAATGCTCTAATTATATAATTAACGTAGAAGTCAGCGCGTTTTTCACACTCCTCTAATAAACACGGTCGTCGTAGTCGTCGCCGTCGCTGTGCACTGTCGGCCCAGCTTTATTGAGAATGGAGAGTTCAGAGTGAGATATTTCTCACACGGGTGCACGGGTTGCTATTGCCCGTTAGTAGTTATAACGCTCGCTTGAATATTCAAATCATTATTTTCATTGCAAAAAAAAACAAAAACGAAAGCAAACACAAATTACTAAGTTGTGCGTACCAGCGATTATCCAGATGATTGTATGCGTCCCAAACACGCTGAATGAGGTGACATTTCATCTATGTGCGAATGTCGAAATCGTAAATGTTGCAATGGTATTGCGGTTGACAAAAACATGAAGATGTTTGAATTTCTTGCAAGGGCAACTATTATAGTTTTTCGCTTGGTACAAACTTTTTGCAGCCCCCATGCATGCAGACATCACTTGAAAGAATGTTACACGCTCTTAAATGTTGACAGCCTGCAAGATCCAAATGAGTTCACACACTGAACCGCGCAGATGCTGTTATTGGTAAAAAATAAATCACGTCACGATTCATCGAAATATATCTAGGAATTTGACTACGGATGTAATCTCCAAGTCCAGCACAACGTCAAAATTAGGTCCAGCACACGGACAAAATATTTTCGGAGATTGCAGTGTTATTACGCTTTCCGGAATGCGATTTCTCACATTGTTCGCCACAGACCCACCGGGAAATAATACTCCGCCAGCACGTTGGTGTTCTTCATGTACGAGATTGTGAGCTAGTAATGTGTCAACGTTTTGTCACTTGTCTTTTGGCCGTTCCGACTCATCGGTATAATGAAAGGACCAAAGCGAGAGGGGAAACCGAAGAAGCCGGTAGCGAACAGAACCATGTCGCTGCAAAGTGATCTTTCAGTTACGAAAACTGTCTTCTAAATACCAACGTCAAAACACGTTGCTCATCGCTAACCGAACAGCCCCCTCATTCGAATTGGTCGGTTGTGGAGCAATGCGCGTTCTGCCAAGAGCGTTCACTATGCATGCGCCAACGGGAACAAGTTGCCATGATGAGCAACACCGCGCGATTCGCGGTCATTTTCAATCAATCGTAGCATTCGTTTAGCCTTTCACATCGTTGGGTCGGTCTCGATGCTGATGATCTAACGTTTTCAAGGCCCGGATTAGCGCTCAGTTTCGGTACAACGGCCGGCTTCGGATGTAGCAATGATGAATGTGATGTTGTCCTACTTAAGATCAGTCGGTTCTGGACAAAAGATTTGTCACCAGCGTTTAGCTCTCACTTTTCTTCTCCTTCCTTTCGCTCTGATACGCGGTATTATTTTTACCTAAATAAAAAAATAATACACAAGCGTGAGGCTTACACAAATAACCCTACCACCATGTTCTTTGTGTTCTCAAATACTAACTGGATCGAGCAATTCGTATACAGCACAAAGTATAGTATCGTGTTTGCAGTTTTTAATTCCAAGTGTTTGTTTTGCCTACAGTCCGGCAAGGTTATTCGTTGTTAGGATTATTTGAAGACAGTAGAATGGAATTACTTATCCTTGACGATTTTAATGTTAATATAAAAAGTTTGTCTGTGCTGTTCCTATTCTGATTTGTATTTATTTCAGTTGTGATGTGCTAGATAAAAAAGCGTCATACTTTCAATCAGAGTCTTGGACATATATTGAATTCCGGAACACTAAAGGACGGCGACCCCTACTGACGAATCGTAATGCTCTCCAGCTTCGATGCAAGTGGAGCTATTCACTGCCCACGATAGAAGACCGGTGTTTTTATCCGGTGTTATTGATCTAGAATACACACTACATAGGTAGCTTCTATCCGAAAATCTATCCCTTTGCCGAAGCTGAGCAGTGTCCGGTCGAGTAAAAATGATAAATTGTATTTGCTCAATTTTCTTTGAAAATGACAACCGGCAAAGGGAAAGGCAACATCACACGAGCCATGGACGGGTACGGTTCGAGCTTCTCAAACCGTACGAACCGTCAGCTTTCTTTCTGTCCCTTCTTTGTTGATGGTTTGTAAGGTTTGTTATCATCTGCAGAGTTGGTGTGGTGGCATAACTGAATGGAAGGAACAATTCCTTCGGTTTCCGTTGGGTTTGTTACATCAAATTTGCGGATGTGATGCGCTTACTCAACCACCAAGGCAACATACGCAACTACATGCGAAATGGTGTGTTCTTTCGTCAAGAAACAGTTTTTCATTCAAACTGACAGATGAACACTCCATTTTCACTTCACACTAGCACACCTCGCCGCAGGTTTGTGTGCTGGAATGTGTGCCTGAAGCTGACCAAATAGACCGAGCGTCAAAATACATCTTTATGCATAACGAAAAACGCAAGCAAATAAACTAACGATACCCGCAAAGGAGCATGATTGAAGCTCGATAGGAGAACGGATCCCCGCATTATCATTTTGATAAAACTCCCGATACGCGTTAGAATTGGAAGTATAACTGCGTTGACGGAGTGTGCGTTAAAGGTCCGACGCGAGCGAGCTACCGCCAACCGCACAATATCGCTCGAGCTAGCAGACAGCGAACAGCCAGTGGAAGTTTCATGAAGAAGATTAATTATGGTTTCGCTCGGAATTGGCATTTATTTGAATTCTTTCAACGACGTGTTGTTTTCTAATGCCGACGAGCGGAAAGGGGCAATTGTGTTAATGGAATGGGCTGCACGCTTTCGTCGGAAGTGTGAACAATTTTTCCATCTCTTTTCCCACACCTTATGTACCGTTCCGGTGCTGCGCTGTAGTGCAATTAGGAAAGGCGAGATTTACCACTCCAAGCCAAGGGCAGGACAGCTTCCGTTCAGCTGAAGCCTGTCAAAGGAGAGTGATTTTACCGGCAATAATAATTCATTAATTAGTATTCTGATTCGTTAATAGGTTGCGTGCTAATTATCTTTGTCGCGTATTTCCTAACAGCCTCATAATCATACGCTTATCTTAGTAGATAATAATGGCCATTGACTGATTGATGTCATTGTTGCTTGTTTCTGTTTTCTTCACTAATGTTTTATATCCTTTCTATCTATTTTTACATGTTTTCGCATCGACGCTGATATTTGCAACGGACTTTTTTCACAACTATTACGGACACAATGTCGGATGGGTGGCTGGACGGGTGAACGCATTTGCCGATGCACACATGACGACGATCGTTGCTCATTTTAGGTACGGTGAACGCAAATGGGGAAACGAAACGCCAGCGCACGTCTTACACACGCTATCAGACGCTCGAGCTGGAGAAGGAGTTTCACTTCAACCGATACTTAACGCGCAGACGACGCATCGAGATCGCACATGCCCTCTGTCTGACCGAGCGACAGATCAAAATCTGGTTCCAGAACCGGCGGATGAAGTGGAAGAAGGAACACAAGATGGCCTCGATGAACATTGTGCCGTACCACATGTCGCCGTACGGTCATCCTTATCAATTCGATATTCATCCTTCACAGTTCGCGCACCTGAGCGCATAGGACGCGTGGCACTTTTCGGGTACTGGTTAGAGACTCAACCAGCTCTATCAGGAACAGTATCAGGGATATCAGGGCAATCAGGACAGCGTACTGTTTGGCGGCGGCGGTGTAGGTGGAGGCGGCGGCGGCAGCAGTACGCCTTCTGATACCACTAAATACAATCAGGAGTTTTGATTGTCCCCTGGTCTACCAGCTATCTCACGTTGCGACTTGCACTGACCAACCAAAAGGGGACAAACGCTCGCATTTTCGAGGCGTCTTTAGCGTTAAGACGCTTCGAAAATGATCGCAAGTCCGTGATATCTCTGAACGAACAGCAACTGTGACTGTTGTATGAGCTGCCGTTGGGAGGAGAACACGAAAGAATGGAAACTGCAACAGTAACCATTCATCATTCATCAGAATGCACGCTGCATACGACACACTCAATGCAGTGTGTTAAGATTGTACGCTCACTGTTTGATACGAGACTTTCGGACTCGTTTGCTTCCACTGTACCGAACACTTCCCGTCACCCTATCCTTATTGATCTTTTTTTGTTATTGTAACGATTTCCGCACTACCCAAACAATGTTGTGTACATAATTGTTGCTAAATTAACCCCCCACTTTTCCTATCACAACCCTTTTGATGTACGGTGGAAGCAAACGACAGCGGAATCTCCTATCAATCGCAAGCTCTTCTCTAATCAGTATTCGAAAAGCTGGCCTCGCATTCCACGAGGCATCCATATACTAGTTTGTAAGTCAAGTTTCTAAACTGTACGCGTAACATTTTCTAGGCTAAGTAAGTGTTGCGAAAGTTAAGGTACCTTTTTCGAGCGGCAATACTACAGTATACTCTCATTCTCATGCAGTCCAACCATCCTCGACATGAGATTTCTACATAGGTTTTACATCAACGAAGATCATTTAGCATAATGAGCACGGTTATGGTGTCAGATAGGAACTTTAAATTTCTTTTCTAAACAATCTTCAGCTTAGTCTTGATTTAATTTAGTCATTTGGTTCGATGATTGAATACGCAAAATTGGCTATGCATTCAACAGGTGCGCTCCGACCTGCATCCATACGTTTTAACCGTACTTCTCATGATCTTGGTATTATAGGAATAAACAACCAAACTAGATGTTTGATTTCAGTTGCGGATGCGGATTTGCGTTACTCATGCAAAGCTGGTTGCACACGTCGTGCGAAATTGTTTAAATGAATAGGAGAATGGGTTGCAAAGAAAAGTAGAACCTTATTATTTATTATTATTCATTTCTCAGTGCACCGTGCGCCAACAAGAGCTAAACACAATTTTATTAGCAATGAAAAACTCGTCACAAAATCAAAATTAAGTGTTGTGACATCGATGAATTAGGTTCACTCGTTACTGTAAGAACGTCGTATTCCAGCAATGTGGCGATTGATATTATTTTGGCAGGAAAAATGTGTGTACTTAATTGCAAATCAGCTAACGATGAATTCAGTTTCCCTTCTCATACTTGTTGAGTTTTTCTTTGTTTTCACTATTTTAATTTATATGACTTGTTTGGCTACATATAACATGATTTTGGCCTGAGAAGAAGGGAACAGTTATTCATACCGTTGTAAATTGTGATTAAAAGAGAATTTCGATAACATGCTCCAACCCAGCATGCGCATAGTAATGACAGCAAATTCGGATTCATACAGGGCTATTTTATGTTGGATGCCGGCATGGCCACAACGATCGTATCTTGCACATAACCAGATCACATTCTCTCCACGGTTGTTTCAACATCTTGATCATGAAACCCTTTTAGTAGCATTATAGGGAAACGAAAACAATGAAGTTTAATACAAATTGGAACATTGAGTTTTAAGATTAGCGAATGATTCTGTGTTTGTACATAGCACCTCAAGCAAACTGACCGGTAGGACGAATCTATGATCTATATAACAGAAAGCAGTTTTCCCTGCGTTGCTACGCTGGTCACGTAAAGCGTCTCGAATCTATGTGTAGCTACAGGACACGATCTAAAACAATGGGTAAGATAATGAATGGGAGAGATTATGGGTACAATACAAAACAATAGTAACGCTCCGTGATAGGCGATGCCTATCAACAATCATCACTATAGGCATTAGACAAATATGGATCCGTGGAATAGATGGATGCAAGAGATGCACGGAGGTAAAAACACTGCTTCCTTACAAAAGGCGTCCTCGAGTGAACAAACAAAAATAATTAAGAAATTGTTAACTCTTCGAGCTGACCTAGCTTATGAGCTAATTTTTTAAGCATTCCGAAGGTATGAGAGGTGCATCTCAACAGATAGTTAGACTTTGTTGTGACATTTGTTTTTGAGGGTACACACATGAAAATGATCCTGAACATAATAATACTAGTTTCAACGACGAATGTCTTACACAGACATCCAGAAAATAGAATTTGAATAACGAAAAATTTATTAACAATACAAAAAAAAAACATTACTCTGCGCTCAAATGTTCAAAACCTATTTGGACAACATTATCAAAAGTTAAAATTAACCAATTTAAATTGTACCCTCGTTTTGTACCTTCGTTTCGTTGATAACCACAAACCGAAATAGCACTGTAGAAATAATTCCGGAGCAATCCGTAGTTTACTGCAGGATAAGCATATTTTGTTTACAGGATACATATTCATACTTAGAAAATTACTATGTGCGTGTCTCAATGAACATCTGTCATCGCATTGTCTTAGTCAGCTGATCTATAAACCGGTCTGAGATAGCACGGATATGAATGAATATATTCAGCAGTAGTTTATTAAAAACACAGCCGATCAAATTAATTGTGTTGAGATCGTAGTTTAATAGAATGTTTTATTTATTTTGTTTTAAGCACGCTGTATGTTTAGCTCAACTCCTATGCTATAGCAAGGCGTAGGGTAAGCCGTGAGAAATTCCAGCAATGTAACTCAATGCTTGATGATCCTGAAGCGATTCTACCAAACTAACGAGCTCTGCTACTAGGTAAACATCGGCCGAAACCTACGGAAATCACACTGTTCGAACTTTCTCGCAGGGAAATGTAGAAAACGAAATTCCTTCATATAGTACGAACTCACACATTTTCAAACAGGAGACGTTTATGAATTACCATCTAGGTACTCAGCTCTACGGTTCAGGTACAAACGGCCAAGAAAGCGGTAAACTCTATGAGAATTCTCTTTTTTGAGTGACGAGTGAATTGTAACACGTTCAGTCAGGAATGCAATATCAGTGGAAGCAGTATGTTTAAGTTACAGTAGTAATTTGAAGAAAATATAAATAAACACAAAATACCTGTAAAACAAATAAAAAAAATCATTCATCAAATTAAGATGGTTCATTCAAATTATTGTCCGAAAGTTTTTAATGAATGCAATGGCAAAGCTCAAAAATAAGGTAACTGGTATTATTATTGGATTAATGACTTGAGCTGATTTGATGATTTGAGCAGTTTTCTCGCAGTCATTTGTACTTTTTTTAAGCGCCGCTTTGTTATTGTTCTTTTTCAAAGCGCCGTTAGCACCGGACTGTTGGAATTTAGCTTTTATTTCTCGTTTGCAATGTTTCCTGATATGAATGTTAAATTCATATTCATGTTAATATTAAATTAATATCATCCTTTGAATGATGATATGGAATTTGTGTCAAAGTGAATAAAGTCTCTTAAACCTTAAAACATTTTTTTTTGTTTCGAATATTTTTTCCGGAATATAGAATCGAGCGTCATCAACAGGGGCCGGAAACATATTTAAAGAGTGAATAGAAAGCACATGCATAAGCTATAAAATGGCATGGACTTAAAATCATTTGAAGGTGTAAGTTTATACACCCAAAACAAATTTGCCAAATTTGAGTAAGCAGCCGCTGCGAAATGATAAAAGCACAGTAAGCGAAAGTAAAAAAAGAAAAGGAAACCCCCGCCGCCTCCAAAATTCTACACGTAAATTATACCACCAAGCAACCGGCTGGCAAGGACAAAGAAGGGAGGAGATAACGCAGAACAGTGTGCACGACATACATTTGCAGCAGAACGGGAATCCGGAGCGCGGAATCAAAAACGAGTCCGCAACCGAAATGAGTCCAGAACCAAAATGAGTCCGGAATCAAAACGAGTCCGGAATCAAAACGATTCCGGAATCAAAACGAGTCCGGAATCAAAAACGAGTCCGGAGTTTGTTTTGATGCTGATTTTTTTTCTTGATTTTTTAATTGATACTTGACGTTTGATTTTTTTGAATTTTTGTTGTTGAAATTTTTACTGATTTATTGTGAAGAGGTGAAAACATGGGCTGATAATGATTTTTCAGCTTCGGTAATGCAAGCAATACCTTACTTTGGTAACGCAAGTGTTACCTTCGGTAATGATGCATTTTCGCCTACCTCACAGGTCATACGGATCATACGGGTCATGCGGGATCAGTATGTTTCCTGCCACAGGGTGCGGTGTCGGTATTCAAATGGCAAAATCTTCATATGGCTTTGCACATACAGCCCCAGCCAGCCCTGCATATTCTATGGATGTAACTGGTGCTGTACCAAAAGGGGACGTTTAAGAAGGTTTTAAGAATTTATTTTGAATTCTTTGTACTCTTAATTTATGTGTTTTAGCACATGAGTGCCAAACCGGAGATCCGTATGTTATATTGGGCCTAATGAGGGATTTATACATTAGGATCTTGTTATATTTACTTAATTTTGAGTTTCTGTTGAAGAAACAATAGAGGCTACGGTATATTTTTTCACATTTGATTATAAGGTTTTCAATATGTGGTTTAAAGGTAAGAGTTTTATCTAAAATCATACCCAAGTACATGACTTTGGTCCGCCATGGTATAGATACACCATTCAGTTGAAGATTCTGATGGGGTATTTTAAATCTACAGGTGAAACGGGTGAAAAATATTGCTTGAGATTTGTTAGGGTTGATCTTAAATTTCCATTTGTTGCAGTGCTTTTGATATTTCATTAATGATATGTTCAGCGTTTTAGTAATTGTTTTTGATAATTTACTACAAGAACCTGTAGCTTAATCATCGTCATATTGGTATTGCGTGCATTTTGGCATTTCAGATATGTCTAACATCTTCATGTTGAAAAGTAAAGGTGACAATACACTAACTTTTGGCACTCCTGCAATTGGAGTGTCATCATTAGATTTACTGTTATTGATGTGCACGGTATTGGATCTATTCGATATGAAACTTTGAATAATATGAATTAAATAATTGGAATAGCCTTGTTTAATTATGTATAGGTCAAACCGTCGTGCCAAATAGCGTCATGTCTCATGACAGTGACATTAGACCCGTGAATTTGTTAGAACATCGATTGTGAATTATATCGCTTTTTAGTCTATGTAACTGATGTGCAGTTGAGAGTCCGGGCTGGAAATCAAATTGCGGATTTGGGATAATATTACATATTGCTGAGTAAGTTCTTAATCTCATGTTGATCATTTTTCAAATAATTTTCTAAGGCAGTTTAATAAACTCATAGGTCTGTAGTTGCAAGCTTGGCTCAAATCTTTACCAGGTTTTGGAATTGGAACAACCTAGGCTTGTTTCCAACTGTTTGGAAAATATCCTATTTTCAAGCAACCGTTAAAAATCTAGGTGAAAAAAATGATGACCGTTTTTGGAAGCTGCTTTATGGTTCTGTTATTTATATTATCTGGACCTGAGGAGGATTTTAATTAATTTATTTATATTTATATTTTTAGGATTACGGCTTGACACCGTAGGATTTTAATTTAGTTGACTTAATAATTTTTAATATTTCTTTAGGTTTAATCAGATCACCTGGAGTAATACCAGGGGTCGGATTTGAGTGAAAGAACCTTGAAAAAGTCGCGAGAGTTAACTCTGTTCTCTAAAGGGTTTCTATCGCTTGCGGTTGTGCTGTGGGCTTTTTGAAAGTGTGTTTTGATCAGGGAAATAATTGCTGGTGGAATGAAAATATTAAAATCCTCAGGGGTGGAAAGAGGGACGGTTGAATTATGTGTATAAATGATATTTTCTGTAAGATTATAGATCATATCATCAATTTGAGATGGTTGTTCTATTCTACTGAGGTCTGTTGTATTATGGTTTATGTGTGTGCTTAATTGAGATTTAAACAGTGACCAGTACGCATCATTATAATCGAAAATTTGCTTTTTAAAATTTTGATAATGTTATTGTCGTTAATCGTAAACAGATTAACTGGTAGATGGCCTGATGTTAGGTCGATCGCAGTTATTGGTTTGGAGTAATCGTGTTTGTTTGTCAGTATGAGGTCTAAAGTAGATGGGTTGTAATTATGGTTCGAAGGATTGTTGGTAGGTGTAGAGAATTTACTGGATGTGATATCGTGATTGTAGAGCGATAGATGTAACACGTCTGGTTTCTTTGCGAGTGTGAATTCAATTGTCCTTTATTCTTATGCATTAATTAGAGTTCATTTACAAATTCATCATAATTCATTTCTACCCTGTAAATATTTTCGTAATTCGAACAATAGGCGAGTCGAGATAGTTTATAGAAAATTGTCCTATTTGTAATTCCTCAAATAAGGATTTTCCTGCCCGGTTCTTAGAAGCACAATTCCACATTCTATGACGAGTGTTGAAGTCTCCACAAAATAAAATTTTTTTCCTAACGCTAGTAATTTTTTTACATAGTTCTTGAAATTACTTATGTTTCTGTTTCCACCGGGATGATATGCTGCAACAAATGAAATTTGAGATCTACTGGCGTGTATTTTAATGCCAATAGCCATTATTGTCTTCAGATTAAAAGATGGTAGTAGTGAATGTTTAAGACCCCTTTTGATTAATATTAAAATACCACCTTTTGGGCCAGAGGTTCTATCAAGACGATATGTGTGGTATGTTACAATGATGAAATGAGTTTTGGGCTTGAGGTAGGTTTCCGTAACAGCAGCTACGTCAATACTATGATAGTTTAAAAATATGGAAGAATCTATTTTTTATTGGCAATGCTGTTTTTATTCCAGTAGGCGACTTTAATGTCAGTTAGCTGCACCATCTATCGGTAGCAGTATATTTGAACAATTGTAAAGAAAAACTTTTTCTAGTCCTCTTAAACTTTTACATCCACGATGGTTGTGGAATGTGTCTGAGATAATTTGCATCAATTCTGCTGAGTTGAAGAGTTCATTGCTATTAGTAGCGTCGGCGGTCGGAGGGAAATCACTGTAAGATAACTGTACCTGAGCTAGCTGCGTATGCTTTTGTACGTTTTGCTTTTTCGATTGTTGTGGTTTTTTTCATTTTGAAGCTGCGATAGTCGTTTGGAGCACCCACTGAAATTGGCCGTATGGTTGCCTTCACAATTTGCACATTTTAGTTTGTGTGTCGGAATTTTAACTTCGCCTGCTGTAGCAGATAACGGGCACATAGAAGATTTGTGTCCTAGGGAGTATTTTATACACTATGGTGCTCTAAAATAATTTTCAGCACCGTGTCCGAACCTTTGGCAATTTTTGCATTGCATAGGACCATGATGCCCAGAGAAATAGCGCCATACAACCATCTGGTGGTTCAATGCCTTTATGGATTATAGTATCTTGAAGTCAACAGTTCCCTTGGTGAAATGTAGCAGGTACGTTGCCTGCTGCTTTTTGATTGCTATCGGATTGATTTTTCCTGTTGCAGAATCTCTTTCAGATCCTCAATCGGCATGTCGATGAGTCCGTTTAAGACATTTTTTGTCGTTTTGTCTTTGTGCAATTGGTACGAGTGAAACTCTGTGTTGGTCGATTTCAGTTGTTTGCAAACAGCCTTAAAGTCTGCTGTGGTCGTGGTGCGATTTAAAATACCCTTGAAGGTAGTTGCGGTTGTGTAGTGCATGACACCGGCTGCCATGACCTTCTTATGGACGTCCAACACATTGGAGCTGTCGACCGTTATAGGTGGTGGTGCGTATTCCGGCTTAGCATTGCCGGTCATTTTGGGAGCTGCGTGCGTAGCATCCATCTCGCTGTCTCCAAGTGATTTTAGTGGTGCAAACGGATTGGCTGAGCTCGCTTGCACTATAATTGGTAGTATTCATCGCATCGGTCTCGTTCCCGTTGCCATCGGAATTGGCCGCTTTGTATCTTTGAGATCGGTGACCCATCTTGGGTACGCTCACTGTTGTCTGATTTCACTATCTGTGTACACACTTTCGTAGTCCTGGTCAAAACGTCTGAACGCCTCGAAGGTTGGATAGCGACTGTGATTTTTGTCACATACAAAATGCTTCTCGTCTTCTTCTATCTCTGTTTTTTTATTGCGTAGGATCGGTCGCACCCCTGTGTGAAAATGTAGCTAAAGGAAATGGCATGCAACTCATTTTACCTTTTGCCCCTTGTGGTATGCAATATGCAATACCCCGATGCCGTGCATTCCTCACAAAGGCTTCGTTCAATTGTGCTTTTGTTAATGATATGTTGTTGACAATAATGTTTTTGTTGTACTATTCTAGAGATTTTGGACCTTTGGATACATCGATAACTTTCACCAAAAATTCCATGTTTCTTTATGTTCACATTTTATTTGAGGCTTTGAGTCTCGATATTTTATATCTGCCTCTTTAACAGTAATGCAAGTGCTTGTTGGACTAGTTTGCCTTAAAACTGTCACGTTTTGCGATTGATAAATGTTGCATTAGAATTGTGATTTATGTCACAACAACTATAACTACATTAGCTTTAACTCGAACTACTTTAACAAAATCGCTTAAAAACTTCTCTTTACGTTTCACTTTACAACCTTATTCATAGTCATAAGTTCATCGTCATGAAATGGAATTGAAACTTTTCGAAACGGCCTTTTTGCTTGCCTCTCTTTTTCATTCCGTTTCGTATTGTTCGCATGTTTCTTTTGTCAAGTATTTAACGAATCGTTAAAAATCCATTCAACGTTTGACGAAAACCATTGTCATTGGCTCAACAAAAGTAATGGCAGCAATTAGGGGCTTTAAACGAAAAGCACAAGTTTCGTACCAAACAATGGATTACACATTCGTTAATAAAACAAAACACATATAATATAAAATTATCACAGTGACGTTCTTAAGCAAAACAACATTTCTGTAAGCACAAGGTAATGAAGTTTCACTAGACGAACATGATTTTGCAGGATGGAAGCAGCCATAAAATGGAAAATACTCAGGCAAACATTATCCGCCTTCAACACCATATCAAACAAACGGCTAAACTATTAAGAAATAATGGCCTTATTTTAATGAATATATATATTTTGTTTATATTGATACTCGCAGCACAAAGGAAACATAACTAGTTTTATGTTTGTTGCATAAGGAATCGGCGTTCATTAACTTCGTTGAAGAGCTTCGGAAATAGCGTTGATATTAACTGTCACTGGTTCGGTTTCAGGGGTTAGCAAACTCATGGCCTCAAAGGATTCTAACATCTATTTCGACGCGAAGTAGCAAGTCTAACTGAGTTAAATTCATGATATCTCACGCACATTCTCCATGAGAACCCACCTTTTGCTCAACATGAGCTGTTGGCATAAAGGAACTTGCTCATCGATGTTCACAAGTGAGATGAGAAGAACATGATGTTGTATTTTGATTGCAATTAATCTGAATATGGTTAAGCAGCAACCTTTGTTCAATATGAACTTATCTAATTTATTGATTTGTCTTATTGAAATAGAACGATCGCAACGTATGAAAACTTACACACAAAAATTAACCTAACAATGTCCACCGATTGTTTTAACTTTACCCGTAGTGAAATGAATAGAAACAAATATCGCTGAGGCCCAACTAACAATTCGTGTTTTCGTTTTGTGAGTTACTCCGCTTGGCGATCAAATGTCTGACGATGAGTACCAATTCAAGGTTTCGATTGATTTCTGTTGTAATTTTAATTCATTCGCACCAAATCGTACGATCCCAGAATGGAATAAACTATGCATGAGAACAAAACTCAAATTTTATCCAACAATGTGGATTCTATACGATATTTATCTGTCCATTCGGTGATACTAGTCGTATGCTAAGAAAAGTAACAGGAAGGTATGATTATTAAAAGTAGTTAGATGTGCCAATCAAGTTTTCTAAAAAACAAATTAAAAATTATTTAAGCTTTAGAAAGTCTTTTGCGGATTTTGTTTTTCATTTAGTGACTAGAAAGCGAAAACAAACTCGAGAGCTCATCACGTTTAACGAACACTTTCGCGTCACTCAGGCTCGGACGAGAGGTGAGCAGCACATTGAAACTCAACGTCTGGTCAATATCGAGATTGCCGGCAGGGGATACAGTTTATCCTCACCCAGTGTGTGTCTCGTTGTCGTCGTCATTTTTGCATCTAGTTCAGTGGCATTCAGTTCAGTGCAAGTGGTTTCTCAGCGTGAAGTTGTTTTAAGCAAATAAATTGGTCGGTTGATGTTAAAAGTTTGTACAATTCTGCAGAAAGACCCCATAGAAGGTGTAAAAGTTTAAAAAATAGGGAGGCTACAGTGTGTGGCAAGCATATTTTGAACTAATAGTCGTGTAATTCTAGTAGTTTTTATGGTGCATCATACATGAAAAAGCTCTATTTGGATTGCCGAGCAACAAAATAAGAGTTATTCCTAGCAAAATTAAGCATCTAGTACTGCTCAGTTCAATGTTCTCCGTATATCTTACAAAAAGAAGGCCTCTCACATATTTACCAAAGCTGTCGTATAACATTTTACAAGGATAAAAGTGTATATGCTCATTTTCTGTACAACACATTATCCCCGTGCGCAAACTAATTCAAAGGGTAATTTTTCTGCCTCATCGTTGAGAAGAAGGAGTGGTAAATTTTGAACGAGCTGGAATGTATGCTGTATTAAGGTTTTGGTGTTAGTGCCGAACAGGATTTGGATACAGCACGCATGTGCAGTAACATTTTGTCCTTCCTCTAGTGTGTAGTTTCCATTTTATGCTGTCCTGTACTTTTGATGGAGGCTTCATATTTTACACGCCCTGCACAGATTTACAGCTAGCCATAAAACAGTTTTGTTACACTTTCTCCACGAGTTGTAATGCTTTCAAAAGCATATCAAAATGAACGATTCATATTAATCAGAATCTCATCAATAAGCAAACTTACCTCCGCTTCCCTGTGAGTCTTTAAAAAAAGTAGCTTGTTGTCAATATTGATTTCACATAAAATTCCTACCCTCACTAATACACTGCAAGCTTGTACGTGCTAGCAGATCCTCAACAACGTTCCCGATCCCGAAGCACACGAAGATTG